>NC_141763.1:49019142-49158148 GCF_982258835.1 Parasteatoda tepidariorum | reverse complement strand
CATTTATTATCAACGCAACTTAGCAATCTTATTCCTTTTCAGAGTTACACTGCATCAAAGTCAGTCGAGTAATTCTTATTCATCTGGTATGTCAATAAATGTATTTGAGTTAATTGCATTATACGAGATGGTTGAGTGTCCGTACATACAAAAGTATTCGTATACATACAAACATAATACACACCCTTACGTACATAAATGAAGCAAGCGTTTCTGTTACATTTATTATCAATGCAACTTAGCAATCTTATTCCTTTTCAGAGTTATACTGCATCAAAGTCGGTCGAGTAATTCTTATTCATCTGGTATGTCAATAAATGTATTTGAGTTAATTGCATTATACGAGATGGTTGAGTGTCCGTACATACAAAAGTATTCGTATACATACAAACATAATACACACCCTTACGTACATAAATGAAGCAAGCGTTTCTGTTACATTTATTATCAACGCAACTTAGCAATCTTATTCCTTTTCAGAGTTACACTGCATCAAAGTCAGTCGAGTAATTCTTATTCATCTGGTATGTCAATAAATGTATTTGAGTTAATTGCATTATACGAGATGGTTGAGTGTCCGTACATACAAAAGTATTCGTATACATACAAACATAATACACACCCTTACGTACATAAATGAAGCAAGCGTTTCTGTTACATTTATTATCAATGCAACTTAGCAATCTTATTCCTTTTCAGAGTTATACTGCATCAAAGTCGGTCGAGTAATTCTTATTCATCTGGTATGTCAATAAATGTATTTGAGTTAATTGCATTATACGAGATGGTTGAGTGTCCGTACATACAAAAGTATTCGTATACATACAAACATAATACACACCCTTACGTACATAAATGAAGCAAGCGTTTCTGTTACATTTATTATCAACGCAACTTAGCAATCTTATTCCTTTTCAGAGTTACACTGCATCAAAGTCAGTCGAGTAATTCTTATTCATCTGGTATGTCAATAAATGTATTTGAGTTAATTGCATTATACGAGATGGTTGAGTGTCCGTACATACAAAAGTATTCGTATACATACAAACATAATACACACCCTTACGTACATAAATGAAGCAAGCGTTTCTGTTACATTTATTATCAACGCAACTTAGCAATCTTATTCCTTTTCAGAGTTACACTGCATCAAAGTCAGTCGAGTAATTCTTATTCATCTGGTATGTCAATAAATGTATTTGAGTTAATTGCATTATACGAGATGGTTGAGTGTCCGTACATACAAAAGTATTCGTATACATACAAACATAATACACACCCTTACGTACATAAATGAAGCAAGCGTTTCTGTTACATTTATTATCAACGCAACTTAGCAATCTTATTCCTTTTCAGAGTTACACTGCATCAAAGTCAGTCGAGTAATTCTTATTCATCTGGTATGTCAATAAATGTATTTGAGTTAATTGCATTATACGAGATGGTTGAGTGTCCGTACATACAAAAGTATTCGTATACATACAAACATAATACACACCCTTACGTACATAAATGAAGCAAGCGTTTCTGTTACATTTATTATCAACGCAACTTAGCAATCTTATTCCTTTTCAGAGTTACACTGCATCAAAGTCAGTCGAGTAATTCTTATTCATCTGGTATGTCAATAAATGTATTTGAGTTAATTGCATTATACGAGATGGTTGAGTGTCCGTACATACAAAAGTATTCGTATACATACAAACATAATACACACCCTTACGTACATAAATGAAGCAAGCGTTTCTGTTACATTTATTATCAATGCAACTTAGCAATCTTATTCCTTTTCAGAGTTACACTGCATCAAAGTCGGTCGAGTAATTCTTATTCATCTGGTATGTCAATAAATGTATTTGAGTTAATTGCATTATACGAGATGGTTGAGTGTCCGTACATACAAAAGTATTCGTATACATACAAACATAATACACACCCTTACGTACATAAATGAAGCAAGCGTTTCTGTTACATTTATTATCAATGCAACTTAGCAATCTTATTCCTTTTCAGAGTTATACTGCATCAAAGTCGGTCGAGTAATTCTTATTCATCTGGTATGTCAATAAATGTATTTGAGTTAATTGCATTATACGAGATGGTTGAGTGTCCGTACATACAAAAGTATTCGTATACATACAAACATAATACACACCCTTACGTACATAAATGAAGCAAGCGTTTCTGTTACATTTATTATCAATGCAACTTAGCAATCTTATTCCTTTTCAGAGTTACACTGCATCAAAGTCGGTCGAGTAATTCTTATTCATCTGGTATGTCAATAAATGTATTTGAGTTAATTGCATTATACGAGATGGTTGAGTGTCCGTACATACAAAAGTATTCGTATACATACAAACATAATACACACCCTTACGTACATAAATGAAGCAAGCGTTTCTGTTACATTTATTATCAATGCAACTTAGCAATCTTATTCCTTTTCAGAGTTATACTGCATCAAAGTCGGTCGAGTAATTCTTATTCATCTGGTATGTCAATAAATGTATTTGAGTTAATTGCATTATACGAGATGGTTGAGTGTCCGTACATACAAAAGTATTCGTATACATACAAACATAATACACACCCTTACGTACATAAATGAAGCAAGCGTTTCTGTTACATTTATTATCAACGCAACTTAGCAATCTTATTCCTTTTCAGAGTTACACTGCATCAAAGTCGGTCGAGTAATTCTTATTCATCTGGTAAGTCAATAAATGTATTTGAGTTAATTGCATTATACGAGATGGTTGAGTGTCCGTACATACAAAAGTATTCGTATACATACAAACATAATACACACCCTTACGTACATAAATGAAGCAAGCGTTTCTGTTACATTTATTATCAATGCAACTTAGCAATCTTATTCCTTTTCAGAGTTATACTGCATCAAAGTCGGTCGAGTAATTCTTATTCATCTGGTATGTCAATAAATGTATTTGAGTTAATTGCATTATACGAGATGGTTGAGTGTCCGTACATACAAAAGTATTCGTATACATACAAACATAATACACACCCTTACGTACATAAATGAAGCAAGCGTTTCTGTTACATTTATTATCAACGCAACTTAGCAATCTTATTCCTTTTCAGAGTTACACTGCATCAAAGTCAGTCGAGTAATTCTTATTCATCTGGTATGTCAATAAATGTATTTGAGTTAATTGCATTATACGAGATGGTTGAGTGTCCGTACATACAAAAGTATTCGTATACATACAAACATAATACACACCCTTACGTACATAAATGAAGCAAGCGTTTCTGTTACATTTATTATCAACGCAACTTAGCAATCTTATTCCTTTTCAGAGTTACACTGCATCAAAGTCAGTCGAGTAATTCTTATTCATCTGGTATGTCAATAAATGTATTTGAGTTAATTGCATTATACGAGATGGTTGAGTGTCCGTACATACAAAAGTATTCGTATACATACAAACATAATACACACCCTTACGTACATAAATGAAGCAAGCGTTTCTGTTACATTTATTATCAATGCAACTTAGCAATCTTATTCCTTTTCAGAGTTACACTGCATCAAAGTCAGTCGAGTAATTCTTATTCATCTGGTATGTCAATAAATGTATTTGAGTTAATTGCATTATACGAGATGGTTGAGTGTCCGTACATACAAAAGTATTCGTATACATACAAACATAATACACACCCTTACGTACATAAATGAAGCAAGCGTTTCTGTTACATTTATTATCAACGCAACTTAGCAATCTTATTCCTTTTCAGAGTTACACTGCATCAAAGTCAGTCGAGTAATTCTTATTCATCTGGTATGTCAATAAATGTATTTGAGTTAATTGCATTATACGAGATGGTTGAGTGTCCGTACATACAAAAGTATTCGTATACATACAAACATAATACACACCCTTACGTACATAAATGAAGCAAGCGTTTCTGTTACATTTATTATCAATGCAACTTAGCAATCTTATTCCTTTTCAGAGTTACACTGCATCAAAGTCGGTCGAGTAATTCTTATTCATCTGGTATGTCAATAAATGTATTTGAGTTAATTGCATTATACGAGATGGTTGAGTGTCCGTACATACAAAAGTATTCGTATACATACAAACATAATACACACCCTTACGTACATAAATGAAGCAAGCGTTTCTGTTACATTTATTATCAATGCAACTTAGCAATCTTATTCCTTTTCAGAGTTATACTGCATCAAAGTCGGTCGAGTAATTCTTATTCATCTGGTATGTCAATAAATGTATTTGAGTTAATTGCATTATACGAGATGGTTGAGTGTCCGTACATACAAAAGTATTCGTATACATACAAACATAATACACACCCTTACGTACATAAATGAAGCAAGCGTTTCTGTTACATTTATTATCAACGCAACTTAGCAATCTTATTCCTTTTCAGAGTTACACTGCATCAAAGTCGGTCGAGTAATTCTTATTCATCTGGTATGTCAATAAATGTATTTGAGTTAATTGCATTATACGAGATGGTTGAGTGTCCGTACATACAAAAGTATTCGTATACATACAAACATAATACACACCCTTACGTACATAAATGAAGCAAGCGTTTTTGTTACATTTATTATCAATGCAACTTAGCAATCTTATTCCTTTTCAGAGTTATACTGCATCAAAGTCGGTCGAGTAATTCTTATTCATCTGGTATGTCAATAAATGTATTTGAGTTAATTGCATTATACGAGATGGTTGAGTGTCCGTACATACAAAAGTATTCGTATACATACAAACATAATACACACCCTTACGTACATAAATGAAGCAAGCGTTTCTGTTACATTTATTATCAACGCAACTTAGCAATCTTATTCCTTTTCAGAGTTACACTGCATCAAAGTCAGTCGAGTAATTCTTATTCATCTGGTATGTCAATAAATGTATTTGAGTTAATTGCATTATACGAGATGGTTGAGTGTCCGTACATACAAAAGTATTCGTATACATACAAACATAATACACACCCTTACGTACATAAATGAAGCAAGCGTTTCTGTTACATTTATTATCAATGCAACTTAGCAATCTTATTCCTTTTCAGAGTTATACTGCATCAAAGTCGGTCGAGTAATTCTTATTCATCTGGTATGTCAATAAATGTATTTGAGTTAATTGCATTATACGAGATGGTTGAGTGTCCGTACATACAAAAGTATTCGTATACATACAAACATAATACACACCCTTACGTACATAAATGAAGCAAGCGTTTCTGTTACATTTATTATCAACGCAACTTAGCAATCTTATTCCTTTTCAGAGTTACACTGCATCAAAGTCAGTCGAGTAATTCTTATTCATCTGGTATGTCAATAAATGTATTTGAGTTAATTGCATTATACGAGATGGTTGAGTGTCCGTACATACAAAAGTATTCGTATACATACAAACATAATACACACCCTTACGTACATAAATGAAGCAAGCGTTTCTGTTACATTTATTATCAATGCAACTTAGCAATCTTATTCCTTTTCAGAGTTATACTGCATCAAAGTCGGTCGAGTAATTCTTATTCATCTGGTATGTCAATAAATGTATTTGAGTTAATTGCATTATACGAGATGGTTGAGTGTCCGTACATACAAAAGTATTCGTATACATACAAACATAATACACACCCTTACGTACATAAATGAAGCAAGCGTTTCTGTTACATTTATTATCAACGCAACTTAGCAATCTTATTCCTTTTCAGAGTTACACTGCATCAAAGTCGGTCGAGTAATTCTTATTCATCTGGTATGTCAATAAATGTATTTGAGTTAATTGCATTATACGAGATGGTTGAGTGTCCGTACATACAAAAGTATTCGTATACATACAAACATAATACACACCCTTACGTACATAAATGAAGCAAGCGTTTCTGTTACATTTATTATCAACGCAACTTAGCAATCTTATTCCTTTTCAGAGTTACACTGCATCAAAGTCAGTCGAGTAATTCTTATTCATCTGGTATGTCAATAAATGTATTTGAGTTAATTGCATTATACGAGATGGTTGAGTGTCCGTACATACAAAAGTATTCGTATACATACAAACATAATACACACCCTTACGTACATAAATGAAGCAAGCGTTTCTGTTACATTTATTATCAATGCAACTTAGCAATCTTATTCCTTTTCAGAGTTACACTGCATCAAAGTCGGTCGAGTAATTCTTATTCATCTGGTATGTCAATAAATGTATTTGAGTTAATTGCATTATACGAGATGGTTGAGTGTCCGTACATACAAAAGTATTCGTATACATACAAACATAATACACACCCTTACGTACATAAATGAAGCAAGCGTTTCTGTTACATTTATTATCAATGCAACTTAGCAATCTTATTCCTTTTCAGAGTTATACTGCATCAAAGTCGGTCGAGTAATTCTTATTCATCTGGTATGTCAATAAATGTATTTGAGTTAATTGCATTATACGAGATGGTTGAGTGTCCGTACATACAAAAGTATTCGTATACATACAAACATAATACACACCCTTACGTACATAAATGAAGCAAGCGTTTCTGTTACATTTATTATCAATGCAACTTAGCAATCTTATTCCTTTTCAGAGTTACACTGCATCAAAGTCGGTCGAGTAATTCTTATTCATCTGGTATGTCAATAAATGTATTTGAGTTAATTGCATTATACGAGATGGTTGAGTGTCCGTACATACAAAAGTATTCGTATACATACAAACATAATACACACCCTTACGTACATAAATGAAGCAAGCGTTTCTGTTACATTTATTATCAATGCAACTTAGCAATCTTATTCCTTTTCAGAGTTATACTGCATCAAAGTCGGTCGAGTAATTCTTATTCATCTGGTATGTCAATAAATGTATTTGAGTTAATTGCATTATACGAGATGGTTGAGTGTCCGTACATACAAAAGTATTCGTATACATACAAACATAATACACACCCTTACGTACATAAATGAAGCAAGCGTTTCTGTTACATTTATTATCAACGCAACTTAGCAATCTTATTCCTTTTCAGAGTTACACTGCATCAAAGTCGGTCGAGTAATTCTTATTCATCTGGTAAGTCAATAAATGTATTTGAGTTAATTGCATTATACGAGATGGTTGAGTGTCCGTACATACAAAAGTATTCGTATACATACAAACATAATACACACCCTTACGTACATAAATGAAGCAAGCGTTTCTGTTACATTTATTATCAATGCAACTTAGCAATCTTATTCCTTTTCAGAGTTATACTGCATCAAAGTCGGTCGAGTAATTCTTATTCATCTGGTATGTCAATAAATGTATTTGAGTTAATTGCATTATACGAGATGGTTGAGTGTCCGTACATACAAAAGTATTCGTATACATACAAACATAATACACACCCTTACGTACATAAATGAAGCAAGCGTTTCTGTTACATTTATTATCAACGCAACTTAGCAATCTTATTCCTTTTCAGAGTTACACTGCATCAAAGTCAGTCGAGTAATTCTTATTCATCTGGTATGTCAATAAATGTATTTGAGTTAATTGCATTATACGAGATGGTTGAGCGTCCGTACATACAAAAGTATTCGTATACATACAAACATAATACACACCCTTACGTACATAAATGAAGCAAGCGTTTCTGTTACATTTATTATCAACGCAACTTAGCAATCTTATTCCTTTTCAGAGTTACACTGCATCAAAGTCAGTCGAGTAATTCTTATTCATCTGGTATGTCAATAAATGTATTTGAGTTAATTGCATTATACGAGATGGTTGAGTGTCCGTACATACAAAAGTATTCGTATACATACAAACATAATACACACCCTTACGTACATAAATGAAGCAAGCGTTTCTGTTACATTTATTATCAATGCAACTTAGCAATCTTATTCCTTTTCAGAGTTACACTGCATCAAAGTCAGTCGAGTAATTCTTATTCATCTGGTATGTCAATAAATGTATTTGAGTTAATTGCATTATACGAGATGGTTGAGTGTCCGTACATACAAAAGTATTCGTATACATACAAACATAATACACACCCTTACGTACATAAATGAAGCAAGCGTTTCTGTTACATTTATTATCAACGCAACTTAGCAAACTTATTCCTTTTCAGAGTTACACTGCATCAAAGTCAGTCGAGTAATTCTTATTCATCTGGTATGTCAATAAATGTATTTGAGTTAATTGCATTATACGAGATGGTTGAGTGTCCGTACATACAAAATATTCGTATACATACAAACATAATACACACCCTTACGTACATAAATGAAGCAAGCGTTTCTGTTACATTTATTATCAACGCAACTTAGCAATCTTATTCCTTTTCAGAGTTACACTGCATCAAAGTCAGTCGAGTAATTCTTATTCATCTGGTATGTCAATAAATGTATTTGAGTTAATTGCATTATACGAGATGGTTGAGTGTCCGTACATACAAAAGTATTCGTATACATACAAACATAATACACACCCTTACGTACATAAATGAAGCAAGCGTTTCTGTTACATTTATTATCAACGCAACTTAGCAATCTTATTCCTTTTCAGAGTTACACTGCATCAAAGTCAGTCGAGTAATTCTTATTCATCTGGTATGTCAATAAATGTATTTGAGTTAATTGCATTATACGAGATGGTTGAGTGTCCGTACATACAAAAGTATTCGTATACATACAAACATAATACACACCCTTACGTACATAAATGAAGCAAGCGTTTCTGTTACATTTATTATCAATGCAACTTAGCAATCTTATTCCTTTTCAGAGTTACACTGCATCAAAGTCAGTCGAGTAATTCTTATTCATCTGGTATGTCAATAAATGTATTTGAGTTAATTGCATTATACGAGATGGTTGAGTGTCCGTACATACAAAAGTATTCGTATACATACAAACATAATACACACCCTTACGTACATAAATGAAGCAAGCGTTTCTGTTACATTTATTATCAACGCAACTTAGCAATCTTATTCCTTTTCAGAGTTACACTGCATCAAAGTCAGTCGAGTAATTCTTATTCATCTGGTATGTCAATAAATGTATTTGAGTTAATTGCATTATACGAGATGGTTGAGTGTCCGTACATACAAAAGTATTCGTATACATACAAACATAATACACACCCTTACGTACATAAATGAAGCAAGCGTTTCTGTTACATTTATTATCAACGCAACTTAGCAATCTTATTCCTTTTCAGAGTTACACTGCATCAAAGTCGGTCGAGTAATTCTTATTCATCTGGTATGTCAATAAATGTATTTGAGTTAATTGCATTATACGAGATGGTTGAGTGTCCGTACATACAAAAGTATTCGTATACATACAAACATAATACACACCCTTACGTACATAAATGAAGCAAGCGTTTCTGTTACATTTATTATCAATGCAACTTAGCAATCTTATTCCTTTTCAGAGTTATACTGCATCAAAGTCGGTCGAGTAATTCTTATTCATCTGGTATGTCAATAAATGTATTTGAGTTAATTGCATTATACGAGATGGTTGAGTGTCCGTACATACAAAAGTATTCGTATACATACAAACATAATACACACCCTTACGTACATAAATGAAGCAAGCGTTTCTGTTACATTTATTATCAACGCAACTTAGCAATCTTATTCCTTTTCAGAGTTACACTGCATCAAAGTCAGTCGAGTAATTCTTATTCATCTGGTATGTTGAACAATATTCGATCAGAAAAACTTTTTAGCTGGTTCTTTTTTTTGTTTTTTACCACAATAAAGGACACACGACTTGCTCTTCCTCCATCTTTTTTATTTCTCTTTCACTTAATACACATGACTCTTCCCAGCGCCATCTCTTGATCTTTTTTTAATTAATTTGGCGCGGGAACATACTCCCGACCTTGAAACCTTAAGGGTTTCAAACTAAATAAATGATAACATATAGAATCAATATATATAGAATACAAAATAAGCAATATATGGAAAACATTTAAATTCAACAATATTCACACAATCAAGTAAATTAGTAAAGTATAACAAAATTTTAATTATCATTGATAGGCAATAGACAAATATCACGAGCATTTCTTTTCAACAAATTGCCATTGGCCAACCTTATATTGACAACTCGTACCTTTTCATCCTTACCGAAAATAATTTCCGATATTCTTCCAGTCAACCATTTGGTACTAGGCATACTTTCGTCTTTAATCAAAACTAATGAACCTACTTTAACATTGTTTTTAGGAAACATCCACTTACCCCGTTGTTGCAAATGGGATAGATAATCTCGTTTCCAGAGCTTCCAAATTTGTTGACTGTATTTAGTAATTTTTTTCCATTTAGAAAGTTTATTTTCAGGAATGTCAACAATCTGAGGCTCAACAATGGAAGTTAAGGGGCGGCCTATTAAAAAATGTCCGGGGGACAAAGTTTCAAGATTATCAAACTCGGAGGACAACGGAGTAAGTGGTCTTGAATTAAGAACACTTTCTATTTCCACAATTATTGTAACGAACTCTTCAAGAGTTAAATGAGAATTTCCGACTACACGTTTTAAATGATGCTTAAAGGATTTTACACCCGATTCCCAAATTCCTCCGAAATTTGGTGATTTCGGAGGTATAAATTTAAACTCAATTTCTTGACTGGAAAGAAATTTTGCTAAGATCTCATCAGGATACTTAACCATTCTATGTAGTTTTTTAAGTTCTACACTAGCACCAACGAAATTTTTTGCATTGTCACTAAACAATTTAGAGCATTTGCCACGACGACCAAAAAAACGTTTTAAACATGCAATAAATGTTTCAGATGTAAGATCTGTTACGAATTCTAAATGAATGGCTTTAGTGCTCAGGCATATAAATATACACACGTATACTTTATTTAATTGTCCCTTACGTTGGTTTTTAAACTTTACATAGAACGGACCACAGAAATCGGTCCCCACATTCATAAAGGGAAAACTAGGGGTTACTCTTTCTTTTGGTAAATCTGCCATAATTTGATTCTCCAATACAGGTTTACTTTTATAACAAACAAGACATTCATGTACAATTTTTCTGCAAATGTTACGCCCATTCATTATCCAAAATTTTTGTCTTAAAAGATATAACAATGTATTAGAACCTACGTGTAAATAGATTAAATGATAATATCTTACAATAATCGAAGTAAGTGGGTGTTTATCTTGCAATACTATGGGATGTTTTTTATTCATACTTAAGTTAGAATTTTTTAATCTTCCACCCACTTTCAAAATAAAGTTATTATCCAAGAAACAATTTAAGGATCTCACCTTACTATTATTTGGAACACTCTTACCTTCTTTGAGATTTTTTATTTCCTGCATAAAATGTTCCTGTTGAACAATTTGAAGAACTTTTACCTCTGCTTTCCTTAGTTCTTCATGCGTAAGGTGTCCGATAACCCTATTATTACCTTTTACATTATTAATGAATCTAAGAATATAACACATAATACGAATAATAGTTATAAAATTATTACTAAGTTTGAGAATATCATCAATAATGGAATCATGATTAAGACAAGTAAAATTAAATAGAAAATCGTCAATGTCATTATTTTTCTTTAGTTCGTCTGAAATGTCATCGATTGAAACTGGCATCAGATCACCATTTGTTGTAAGATCAGTTTTGTCTCTCAAAAACTGAGGGCCATTCCACCACACATCGTTGCCAAGAAGAAATTCAGCAGAAGTACCCCTAGTCACAAAGTCTGCTGGATTGTTCTTGCCAGCACAATGCGACCAAGAATTGGTGTCAGTCAGTTTTTGTATCTCCGTAACTCTATTAGCTACGAAAGATTTCCATTTTTTACAGGATCCTTTAATCCAGTATAAAGCTATTTTTGAATCGGTGTACAAAAAAACATTGGGTAGTCGTTTTTGATCTACAATTTGTTTTACTTTGTTAGTCAATCGGGCTAACAATAAGGCACCGAGAAGCTCCAATCTCGGTAAAGTCATTTTTTTTAAGGGCGCAACACGGCATTTAGATGCAAGCAATTTTACTTCTATGGCATTTTCCTTTAAAAATCTAATATAAATTGACGCGCCATAAGCTTTTGCACTCGCGTCGCAAAATCCATGTATCTCCAGTGTTGCGTTTTCATTATCAGTGCAAGAGTTCGGCACATATCGAGGAACCTTCGCATTTTTTAAAACAGGAATCTCAGAACACCACTGAACCCACTGCTCTTTGATGTTAAGTGGAAGTTCGTCGTCCCACGATATACCTTTTGACCACAATTCCTGCATTAAACACTTTATTCTTAACGTATATGGAACTAACAACCCTAGCGGATCGTATATTTTCCCTATCATTCTCATGAGCGATCGCTTAGTATTTTCTTGAAAGGGTATATCTGATATGTTCGGCATATCCAAAATGAAGTTATCGTCCTCTATGTTCCACGTCATCCCTAAAACTTTAGTTGGATGTGTTTCTATGTTGTTTGGATCACTTTGAAAACCTTCATTTTTCCACAGTTGCCTCAAAATGTCGCTGTTAGTCTTCCATTTTCGCAATACCATGCTAGCCTTTTCCATGATACTTAGAGATTCTTTAGAAACAGTTAGAGCTTCTTCCAAACTGTCCGCTCCCGAAATGAAATCATCTACGTAAAAGGATCGACGCAAACAGTCTGTAGTAAGGGGATACATGTCTTGAAATATCTTCAGGTGTTTCCTTATTGTCGCAGAAAGAAGAAACGGGCTGCTTGTTACACCGAAGAGCACTCGGCTGAATCTATAAGTTTGAAGAATTCCATCTTCCTTCCACAGGAATCTTACAGCGTCTCTATCTTTTTCAGAAAGTGATACCTGTAGGAAAGCTTTCTCAATATCGGCGATAAAAGCGATTTTGTTCAACCTGAAGCTTATTAATATATCGAAAATCTTGGAATTAAGATTTTCTCCAACCCACAGACAGTCATTCAGGCTTAAACTTTTGAAATCCTTACTCGAACTCGCATCAAAAACTATGCGCAATTTTGTAGTCTGACTTTCCTCTCTGACAACCGGCTGATGTGGTAAATAATAGACAGCTCTATCGTTAGGTTTAGTTGCTTCAGTAACTTTTTCAATAATGTTCTGATTTTTATATTCAAGCAAAGTGTTCGAATATTCTAAGTGGAGATCAGAATCTCTTTGAAATCTTTTCATAAGTGAATTTAATCTTTTTTCCGCAACTTTAAAATTATCATTGAGCTCTCTCCAATCTCTTTTCCAAGGTAACTCTACCTCATACCGGTTATTTTTATACCGCACAGTTTTTTCAAAGGTTTCTAAGGATTGCTCTAACTCATTAAACCCAGGATCGTCCTTAATCCCTATTGATTCAAGTTCCCAAAATTTTTTAATATCGCTTTCTAAATCATTACAATCGTAAATTAGTCCACAATGAGTCTTTTGCGGATTCTCACATGCAGACTTTGAAACTGTACCTGTGGCTATATAGCCAAAGACAGAATTTTGTAATTTTAAATTCGTATCGGGAATTTCAATTTGTCCGAATTTTAATATTTCATAGAAAATCTCAGCTCCTAATAAAACATCGATCTTTCCAGGTTGGTAGAATTGGGGATCCGCTAAATTTACATTTTCGGGAATGCAGTTAATTGGAAATGCAATACGATTAGTTGGGATAGCATCTGATATGCTAGATACGCATAAAAACTCTAATGAAAAATTGAAACCAAATCCATTAGAAATTACTGCGTTTATTTTAGATTTTACATTTATTCTAGCATTACTTAAACCCGAAACCGTAAAAGAAACCTTTTCCTTTTTTATGCCCAATAAATCTGCCAACTCAGTTCTAATAAAACATGACATACTCCCTTGATCTAATAAAGCTCGAACCTTTATTAATTCTCCACAACAATTTATTATGAATAAATTAGCGGTCGAAAGAAAAACAATTTTTTCATGATTCATTCTCTGCACAGATGTGGCAGAAAATGTGTTTTGATTATTCGAAGAATTGAAACTATCTGCATTTGGATTAAGTTTCGACGGCGCCAACATTTCCTGGGAGTTCGGAATCGAAAATGAATCACCAGTTGTTTTGACTTCATTATCGTTTTGTTTATAATTTTCTAAATGAAGCATCACGGAATGTTTTTTATGGCATTTTTGACAGCGATAATTAGATGAGCAATTTTTTACTGAATGCCGTTTTAAGCAATTAAAACAAAGATTGTTCTTTCTTACAAATTCGTATCTTTCATGCACGGAAAGAGAAATAAATTCGGGACATTTATATAATCCGTGCAATTCCTCTCGATTACATTTAATGCATCTTAAATTATTATTTTTCTCGTTTGTTGAAACCATACTCATAATTTTATTTTGCGAATTACGGTTTAATTTCCCTTCTTTCATTTTACTATTTTGAAGCGTTCTAGCTTGACCTTGTAGAAAGGAAAGTAATTGACTTAGTGTACCGAATTCGTCCGAATTCTTTAATTCTTTTTCCCACCAGTAACGAAGCGACTTATCAAATTTTTCAACAATTATGAAAACTATCATTGTTTCTGATAAATTTTCCACTTTATTTTCTAACACATCTAGCGATCTAACGCACTCGTTTGTTATGTCTATTGAATTCAAAATCGAACTAGCTGTTTCAGTGATATTCGGTTGATTCACAAGTTTTTTAATAATAGCATTTAATAGCTCACGTTTATTCGAATATCTTTCTTCTAATAATTTCCACGCGATATCGAAATTTGCGTCCGAAATGGAAATTGAATTTATTACCCTTATTGCTTCATCTTTACAACTACCTTTAAGATATTGCAATTTCATAGCGTTAGAAATGGATTTGTTTTCAATTACACTAGCTTTAAATATATCTTTGAACATTATCCAATTTTCGATTTTACCATTAAAGGTTGGAATCGAAAGTGTTGGTAATTTTATATCATTAATGCTACCGCTTATTACAGGTGTAGTTAAATTCAAAGATTCACCCTTGATTTCGGACAGTTGACGGTTAATCATTATTTTTAATTCATCGATAGAATCATCAATATTATCTTTTTCTTCCATATAACCATCTAACTCGTCCGAACTACAAGCTTCAAAAATTCCATTAAACACTAATTTTAAATCATTTGAAATTTCATTAGTTTTAGTTTCAAAAAGTTTTAATTGTATACTATCAACACTTTTTAACGTGGACGCAACTTTATCTTTATGCCGCGTTAAAGCGGATTTCAAAACTTTTTTTCTTATTTTTAATACGCCCATTTTAAAATATGCAATTAAACTTTATAACAACAAATTCACCTAACTAATTATTTCAAATAAAGATTGGAAAGAGCTCACCGGGATTCCCCTCCAGCTCGACGGACCATCTGAACAATATTCGATCAGAAAAACTTTTTAGCTGGTTCTTTTTTTTGTTTTTTACCACAATAAAGGACACACGACTTGCTCTTCCTCCATCTTTTTTATTTCTCTTTCACTTAATACACATGACTCTTCCCAGCGCCATCTCTTGATCTTTTTTTAATTAATTTGGCGCGGGAACATATGTCAATAAATGTATTTGAGTTAATTGCATTATACGAGATGGTTGAGTGTCCGTACATACAAAAGTATTCGTATACATACAAACATAATACACACCCTTACGTACATAAATGAAGCAAGCGTTTCTGTTACATTTATTATCAACGCAACTTAGCAATCTTATTCCTTTTCAGAGTTACACTGCATCAAAGTCGGTCGAGTAATTCTTATTCATCTGGTATGTCAATAAATGTATTTGAGTTAATTGCATTATACGAGATGGTTGAGTGTCCGTACATACAAAAGTATTCGTATACATACAAACATAATACACATCCTTACATACATAAATGAAGCAAACTGAACGGCATGCGTTTCTGTTACATTTATTACCACTGTAACTTAACAGTTTTATTTATTTTCCGAGTTATCATTTGCAGGAGTAATGCTCATTATTTTGCACATAATTATTTTGTTTTTAAAATGATTGTCATTTTTCAATGTCCTAATTTTGCGAAAGCCTTTATTTGCAATTATTTAATTTCCAGAAATTAATGAGTGTATTCTGCATTTGCGGTATACTATGTTCTTAGTATAATTCTTTTTTTTTTTTTTTAAATACTTATGCCATATTTTTACTGCTATTATTTTATGTTTTTAAAACAGGCTAAAATTATTCACTCATGCGTACTAAATAGAGCAGTAAAGAAAAAAGTTTTATTAAAATAAATTTTTTAAATTTTTTTTATTTTATTATTTTTTTTTGAACTATCAGACATTACATCGTCATCTATGACTTTGCTTTGACTGACTCTAAAAAAAAATTGTAGTTGAGATGTTTTTTAAATCTAATTGGTTTTCCAAAATCTTATTATTCCATGGGTCAGAGAACTTGATAAATCGATGACAGGCGACATCTCTTTTTATTATACGGCAATCAAATTTAGAGTATTCAAGATCTTTAAAAAATTTCGTTCCCTAGATATATTTGCATCATGTTGCCAAAATTTATGTAACAATTTCTGTATTCTCTATTATATTCTTCCACTGAACTCTTATTTTACTAACATTCAACAAGTAATTGGCTTTATTTATAAAATAATCCAGTTGTAAATCCATAATGGACGAGGCACAAAAGCTCTCATTTATATTTTAAAACTACTTTTAAAAAAAAACCGTAATTTCGTCTAAGAAAATAATGTTCCACACAAACATATAGTTCCACATAAAACATAGTTTCTCAAAAAAATATAACCTCCTAAGAAAAAAATTTAATTTCCCTTGCATAATTTTTAAAATCTCTAAAACGTTGCATTTTGGTAATAAATAGATAATATTTATTATATAATATATTTTTAATAGTATGTAATATGATGGTAAAATTTGTAATTCTAAACATGAAAATTATTAAATGATTTCTTAATATAAATAACGAACAATTATAATTTTAATTTTCAATTTAAACTTTAATCCAATAATATTTTAACTGGTGACAGCAATTATTTTTTATTTACATTTCAATGTAAACGAACTCCAGACCCATATTTTCGCGATGTGACAATCGTTTTATTTCATTAAATTTCGAATATTTTTACATATGTATGTGTGTTATTCCGACAAATACAAAATTTTATTTTTATATTATAACCGTCATTGAAAAGCTGACTCAATTCTGAATTTACGACTATCAAAGTAAAACTTTATTACCTTGTAATTTCGAACCCAACCCAGGAGACAAGGGAACTCCTGGATCAATCATTGGGAAGAACTAACCTTCGTGGAGGACTTTTATTAGAAATAACCCTCATTTGCGCTACCATGGAGATAAACTGTGGTCGGTGTGAACCGGGAGAAGAAGTCGTATCAACCATCCACCGTTGGGATTCGAACCAAGGTCATCTCATTGGGGGCGATCACTTCATAGCATGATCCACCACAGCTCTTGACAGGGTGTTTTGTAATGTTCACAAGAAATATAAGTTTACTTTTAGATTATTAAAAGATTATTAGGCTGTCAAAATTTTCTGTATAGTAAAAAATCGTTACCACTGCCGCCGCTGTTTTGAGAGTTCAACTTAATGTTGTATTTTGTTTTGCTTCACAAAAAACTATTAGGCTTAAAATTAAAAAGGTGTGTAGAAAAATGCACAAAAATATGATATAATTAAAAATTTTCCATTCGATAATCAGTTTGAGAATTATTAACTAGTTAACTTTTCGTAAAAAAAAAATACCATGACGGCCGCTCTACAAGCCACAGAATTGTAATTACAGAGTTGAACATTGACGTACTGAAAGAGTCATATTTTTTTATGAACTCAACACCAGTTTTTTAATCGTTCTAATTTTTTCGAAAGTATTTCTTTTTTTAAGAGCTTTTATAGTAAAATTTTTTCCTTCCTCTTTTTGGTTTAAATATTGATTTGAAAATTGATTTGAAAATTTTTTTTCTTCTCGAGAGCTATTATTTTATAAAGCTGTCGCTAAGATTGTTTTCAAAAGTAACAAAAGAAAGAGACATTTGATGAGATGTCCCTAGATAAAAATCTTATCGCTTAGTGACAAAAACACTTCCTTATTTTCTTACTTAAATTGTTATAGCTTTCATTAACGAGTAAAGTTTCTTCTTATCGACTTTTTTTTAAGTCAAGCAACTTTTTTTTTTTTTTTTTTTTTTTTTTAATGGCGGGAACTTGGGTCTACAATTTGTATTTCGTAGGTTAAAATTTTTGTGATTTTTTTTCAAAGCCAGTTTAATGTTTTCTTCGAGTAACATAATTATATAATGTTCTTATGTAAAACTGAAATAATTGTATATTTTGTTAAGAAAATGTTCTTTGTTTTTGTAGAAAGTATTAGCATTTAAGAAAAAAAAAAGCAATGGTCGAAGAGAAACAATTAAAGAGATAGGTAAGAGGGGTGATTAGGGAGCTGAATCTTCCGGTATATAAATAACAATTTTAAAATTCAATTAGACCTATAAAATCTTGTGTTTTCTCGATTAATTTTTAAGTAGCTGAAAATCATTCAATAATTTTAAAATATTTTATGTAACTCCGTGATCTATGATACATTCTTTAAGTTCATCAAATTTTAATAAATTAGATAGATCCAAGAACGTGTTATACTTATATATAGGAAACATTTTCCTCATCAGGTAATAATAATTATATAATAATAATGATGATAACAATAACAACAATATCAATTTGAACACTCAAGAGCCAAGTTGATATCTTTTCCTTAATTAATTATTGCGTTGCTGAAAATTACTTATTAAATTAGTACACAAACATTGCATTGAATTTAATAGTATCAGTTTCTTTTAATTTATTCTATATTCAAGCGTATTAAGAGCATTTTTCTTAGAAGTATCCAAATAGCATAAATATTAAAAAAAAAACTCTTTAAAAAATTTACTCTTCTAAATTTACTTCTCTAATTTAAAGGATGTTAAATTATTAGAGAATTTAATAAATCTGAATAATCAAAGAAGTTATCAATTCGTCAACAGGAATAATTTTATCCACCTCAATTTTTTTTTGACGAAAAAAAAAAGCGAAAGAAAAAATGAAAGAAAGAAAGGAGAGAAAGAAAATAATAATAATAATTTGAACGTTTGAAAGTTAAGTTTGTAATTTATGATGTGTTCGTGTTTTTTGGACTATTTAATAAACTTTAGATTAAGGAACTTACGAAAAAACCAACAGAAAGCATTTTTTCCATCTCATTCAATTTCGCAAATAATAATAAAAACACCAAGTTTAAAGTTAATTTTAAATCTTTAAAATTTTTCCTTTCCTTTATTTGTTTTTATGCTATTTGAAATTATTTATTAACTTATTAAAAGCATTGTTAAAGTCCGTACACTTTTTGAGCAAGCTATTGTCATCCAATAAGCAATTAGTTGTTGTTTTCTTCTAGTAATCTCTTTAAAAACTCATAAATAGCTACGGAAGCGGTTTAAATCCACCCGTACACGGAAAACTAACCTCCTCCTTAAGTGTTAATGAAGGTATAACCCTTTGACGCAGATGTGACGCGTGTCTATTTCATATACTCTTTCATCTGATGTCTAATTACACTCAAATATATATTTTAGTATTTTTTAATTTAAAAAAAAACAGTCAAATTTTTTAACAGAAAAATTTATTAGATTATCGGAATTATATTTGTACTAAAATATAAAATAAAAAAAAAAGTAGTTCGAAAATTTTTTTTCATTCGTATTCAAAACTTCATTAATAACTCGTGTTGTAAATTAAAGGAATTTCATTAATGAATTGCTTTTTCTCTTAGGTCTAAATAACTGCCAAATAAGTGAAAATTAGATAAATTATTATTTAGAAGTGAACCGTGTATGGAAGATTTTTCCTTTAACGCAGAAAAAGATACCGGTGTTTCATGATGTTTCCTAACCATAAAGTAATATTTAACCATATTAATACTAACCATATTAATTACTTGATTACAAGATTGGAAAATTTTGTAGCATAACGAATCTAAATACATGAAGAAACAAAAACATACTAAAATAAATGAAGTAAAATTAATTTACGTTTCTGTTACATTTATTATCAATGCAACTTAGCAATCTTTGAATTTCATTAATGAATTGCTTTTTCTCTTAGGTCTAAATAACTGCCAAATAAGTGAAAATTAGATAAATTATTATTTGGAAGTGAACCGTGTATGGAAGATTTTTCCTTTAACGCAGAAAAAGATACCGGTGTTTCATAATGTTTCCTAACCATAAAGTAATATTTAACCATATTAATACTAACCATATTAATTACTTGATTACAAGATTGGAAAATTTTGTAGCATAACGAATCTAAATACATGAAGAAACAAAAACATACTAAAATAAATGAAGTAAAATTAATTTACGTTTCTGTTACATTTATTATCAATGCAACTTAGCAATCTTTGAATTTCATTAATGAATTGCTTTTTCTCTTAGGTCTAAATAACTGCCAAATAAGTGAAAATTAGATAAATTATTATTTGGAAGTGAACCGTGTATGGAATATTTTTCCTTTAACGCAGAAAAAGATACCGGTGTTTCATAATGTTTCCTAACCATAAAGTAATATTTAACCATATTAATACTAACCATATTAATTACTTGATTACAAGATTGGAAAATTTTGTAGCATAACGAATCTAAATACATGAAGAAACAAAAACATACTAAAATAAATGAAGTAAAATTAATTTACGTTTCTGTTACATTTATTATCAATGCAACTTAGCAATCTTTGAATTTCATTAATGAATTGCTTTTTCTCTTAGGTCTAAATAACTGCCAAATAAGTGAAAATTAGATAAATTATTATTTGGAAGTGAACCGTGTATGGAAGATTTTTCCTTTAACGCAGAAAAAGATACCGGTGTTTCATAATGTTTCCTAACCATAAAGTAATATTTAACCATATTAATACTAACCATATTAATTACTTGATTACAAGATTGGAAAATTTTGTAGCATAACGAATCTAAATACATGAAGAAACAAAAACATACTAAAATAAATGAAGTAAAATTAATTTACGTTTCTGTTACATTTATTATCAATGCAACTTAGCAATCTTTGAATTTCATTAATGAATTGCTTTTTCTCTTAGGTCTAAATAACTGCCAAATAAGTGAAAATTAGATAAATTATTATTTGGAAGTGAACCGTGTATGGAATATTTTTCCTTTAACGCAGAAAAAGATACCGGTGTTTCATAATGTTTCCTAACCATAAAGTAATATTTAACCATATTAATACTAACCATATTAATTACTTGATTACAAGATTGGAAAATTTTGTAGCATAACGAATCTAAATACATGAAGAAACAAAAACATACTAAAATAAATGAAGTAAAATTAATTTACGTTTCTGTTACATTTATTATCAATGCAACTTAGCAATCTTTGAATTTCATTAATGAATTGCTTTTTCTCTTAGGTCTAAATAACTGCCAAATAAGTGAAAATTAGATAAATTATTATTTGGAAGTGAACCGTGTATGGAATATTTTTCCTTTAACGCAGAAAAAGATACCGGTGTTTCATAATGTTTCCTAACCATAAAGTAATATTTAACCATATTAATACTAACCATATTTAATACTTGTGAAGTGAACCGTGTATGGATACACGGTTCATTATTAATACTAACCATATTTAATACTTTTGATTTATTTTGACCTAAATGAATTCAAAATAATGAAAAATGTGTTTAATAGAAATTCTGTGTCAAAGAGTTGAAGCGTAGAAATTTCAATATGTATATTATTAAATTAAAGAAACATTTTCTTTATCTTCAATAAAGCTAACAGTTTATTTTTAATTATTTTATTTTACTCCGGTTAGAGTGTTAATGAGATGGAAAAATCGCAGTTTATCCTGTTGCATGGTAGAATAAATTAAGAGAGGTCGGAGTCTTAGAGAATTTAATAAATCTGATTTATCAAAAAAGTTCGGCAAGAGGAATACATTTTATCCATCCCACAGTGGGCCAGCATCCAAGGTTTCGTGGCCAAAATTAGTATTTATATAAAATTTGTTTCAAAATTTGGGGTTTTTTACTTAGGGGTTTTTATGTGCAGGTAAATTGAAGTCATAGTTGAAATTTTGAAACACACTAAAAATACCCCAAAAATCAAATGGCGGCTGAAATATGGAGAGCAAAAATAAAAAAATAATATAGTACGTTTAAATAATTAAATATAGCAATGAAAATATAATAATTTTCGTAATTTCCTATTAAAAAGGAAAAGCAAATTATATTTCCGAAGTAATATTACAAAATAACGCGAATTAATTACAAAATAACGCGAAAACATGAAAAAAAAACATAATTTTTGTTTCTCGGTATATTTAGTCCACTTTTGCAATACGGGCGAAATGGGATAGGTTTTTTCGAAAGAAGAAACATCAAAGAAGACAAAAAAAATTTTATCTAATTACCTCGTGGAACTTTTTGGAACTAAGTTTCGAAAGTCATTCAGACATTGTGAAATGTTAAATGATAAGATATAACCTATAAGTTTGTCAAGAGTATTAACTAATTCAACAATTTTTATAATTTCAGTTCAACTAATTACTCCGATAAAAATGTAACAGTAAGGTGAAATTCCTATATATATTTTTGAAATAAAGAATTTAAAAGTTACATTTAAAAAAAAATTTAACATATTTTTCATTACATTGTACTCTCGTCGGTCTAAAAAGTAAATTACAATGTTTTAATGATTATGATCATATTTTATCTAACATACATACACATAATTGCCTAGACGTATTTTAGTTGAAAATTTAATTTGCGTCTTTTGGCCAAAGATCATGGTCTTCTGGTCCACAGTGCCTCCCATTCTATTTTACAAAAAAGAAGAAGAAAAAAGAAAGGAGGAAAAAGAAAGGAATAATAATATTTTAAGCATTTGAAAGCTAGGTCTGTAATCTGTGATACATTCTAGTTTTTTAGCCTATTTAATAAATTTTAGATCAAGGAACTCATGAAGGGACTTATAGCTTTCATTTTTTTCATCTCGTTTTATTTCGTAAATAATAATAATAACAATTTGAAAGCCAAGTTTAAATCTATAAAATATTTCATTTCCTCGGTTTATTTTTACGCTACTTAAAATTATCTAATAACTTAAAAAAACCATTGTCTAAGTCCATACGCTCTGCAACATTCTTTCGACGAGCTATTGTTTTTTTTACAAACATCCAATAAGTAATTAGCTATTTTTTTTCCAACCAGTAATCTCTTTACAAACTCATAAATAGCTATGGGAGCGGTAAGAATCCACCTGCAACATGGAAAACTAGCCTCCTCTTTAAGTGCTAATGAAGGATGAAGGGAGGGGAGGAAAAAAATTCCATGCCGATTTAACCGGTAGATTACAAATTAACACAATTACTGCTGCAAACTTTGAAATGGTTTATTGTCTTTAAACAATAGAGTCCGATCTCCCTTGGAAAAAGAAATCGGAGAAAAGTAACTTCAATTTTTTTTTTATTCATTCTTTATACTTGTTATTTCTTTCAAAAGCTATATAACGATCTATTTGACCAACACCCGGGATACTCAGAGCGTGAAGAAAGGTAGAAAGGAAAAAAAAAAGAAACGAAAAATCTTTTGGAGTGTGTCGAGAATTGCCTCAAAATGAGATCAAAAAACCGCGCGCCGTGTTTTCGACCCTCCCTGCCATCTTTTCCTCCAGGGAATCGTTTTAACGGAGAGGCAGGGCATCGTCAAAACTTCTTCCGACACGGAATGCCCAATATTCGGGTCACTGTCAAGGCGAAGGTGAGATTTTCTATTCGTCGGAACTCAACAGACGATTTCTCGCATCTTAGAACGTCTGGAGAGAGGAATAGCTCTCCAACCTGTCATTGGTTGTATTTATATTAAGGTGGTGGAAAAAGTTTGGGAATTGTTTTTTTCTTTTCAACATTGAACTTAAATCACTTAGGGAGTAGTGAGTTATTGTGACTGACAGTATGGATTGGATTTCATCGGTGAGTTTTTTTTTTTTAAATTTTTTTTAGAAGAAAAATAGTTTAAATAAATATTTCTATTATATATATTCTATTTCACTGTATATGCTATATAATTTTTACTGTACAATGTTTTTCGTAAATGTTTTAAATTGTAAAAATTTAACATTACTTTCAAACTGACGCTTGCATAAATAAATTAGATAAAATAAAGAAGAAAAAAAAGTAAATTATTCCATATTATAATTTAATAATTCTTCATTATTTTATTTATAATTCTTAGTTAATTAATAATTAATAGTTTTTGTGTTAAATAAATTTTTACAATAAAGAAAATTTGATTAAAAAAAGAAGTTTTTAATGGAAAATTTATTATTATTCATATTACATTATAATTTAATAATTCTTCCCTATTTTACCTAAAATTTTTAGTTAATTAATATTTAATAGTTTTTGTATTAAAAAATTTTTTGCACAAAGAAAATTTTATTAAAAAAAATAAATTTTTAATGGAAAATTTATTCTTCTTCTTCACTGTTTTATAAATAATTTTTAGTTATTAATTTTTAATATTTTAGTATTAAATTAATTTTCACCAGTAGAAACTTTTATTAAATATGCAGTTTTTCAACGGAGAATAGCCCCCGGACACAGAAATATTTTGGGCCCTTATAAAAAGTCATACTGTTTAAAATCGTACTTAAAAACTTCACACACATAAAATAATGCATTTTTGAGGTAAGATAAACACATTTTGATTGCTCCAAAAAACTCAATGCACATAAAAACTTCATTATAATTTAGAATACTAAATTTCGGTTGCCTTTTTAAGTTTTTCAGGTGATAAACTAGTCAAATTATTGTTGTTTCTATGATAATCAAACACTAATTTTAGAAAGAAAAACAAAAAGCACACTTTATACAATAGAATATATTTATTTTAAAAAAAAAGATTTAAAGCAATTTTGGTTATTCTTAGTGTTTTTTAAATACAATTTATGAAAAACAATATTCTCAAGGGTCCCGGGCACTGCCCGGGATTGCCCATTTGCAAAAACGGTACTGGGTATGGGTAACATACATACATCTTTTCAAAAATGCAGCTATATTAATGTGGTGCTAAATTGAACCATATTATCGCGCTTCTTTAATTTATTTATGCAATGTTCGTGCTTCTTTAGTTTATTCAACTTGGATGGAAACAAAATGGCTCAATTCAATGATTTATTAACGTTGCAGAAAAACTGTGTGCGGTTCAAGTTTACCGTTGTCTGTAATATTGGTAATTTAACATTTTAATGAAAAGGGAGCATTTCAAAAAGACGACGTCTGTTTGCAGATGCTTAAACGAATGAGAAATGTGATAAAAATATACTCAATTACGAAACTTCAAAGTGAAAAGAGTGGACACGCATCAGTTGTAGTTCTGTCTTAAAATTTCATCTATAAATGTCGTTGGTACATTATGTATGTCAAATGTCAAAGCTTTTCAAGTAAGAAATCGAAACAAGTTCGATTTACATAAGAAAATAAATAAATAATTAAAAAAGTGAAAAAAATAAAATAAATTAATTCATTAAATAAATAAAATAAATAAATAAAATAAATAAAATAAATAAAATAAATAAATAAATAAAAAAAAATAAATAAATAAAATAAATAAATAAAACAAATAAGTAAATAAATAAAAAAATATAAATAAAAAAATAAACAAATAAATAAAAATAAATAAATAAATAAAAATAGTATTTTTTTTAAAGTTGAAAATAACTTCCTTTTCAATCAATAACAAATATTCTCCGCAATCTAAAACAGTGATTGAATCTAAAAATATCATCGAGCCATTATAATCGAATCGTGTTGTGCGAAATGAAAATAAATTCTAATTCTGTAAAAATATATGCTTTTATAAGTCATTAAAAATATTTTCTTTAATGAGTCAGTAAGAATTAAATATATTTTTGGGCCTGAAAATCTCTCTTCCATACCAATAAAACCAACTCATCCGAACTAATTCTTAAAAAAATTAGAAATTTTATTCATTTTATTCCTACTACGGTACATTAGTTTCTGAATCAAAAGGAAGGGTTATTGTGTTTTAAAAATGCGTCTAACATAAATCCTTTTCTTTATGGTATATCTGGTAAACTACTCATCTTCAAGTTGATCTTTATCGGAAATGCTGAAATATACAATACTTCTTTTCTTTTCCTGCTTTCCTTCTAACCTAAATATATATATAAAAAAAAGGATGCCATTGTCTCAGTGTATTATTCGATTGTGGATTGTCATTTCCGTTAACTGTTTGGGATATAAGTTTTAACTTAAAGTTAAAAGGATCAGTGTTTTAATTTATAAATCAAAAATGTTTATTCAACGTTGTTTTAGGTTACAGTTGAAGAACTTTTATCATTATACTGTCTTCCTTATGTAATCGTGCATTTAGCAGAAAATAAATTGCTTCTACCAACAAAAAAATTTCCCGCTGGAAATTTTCCTATAATTGACAACAGACTATCTTTTCATCGACTTGCCCTCATTTATAGGATTTTTAGTAATATACTCTGGCTGGCTTGCTTAAACGCTTATTTTTTCGACTTTGATATCACAGAGTAAAGTTTTAAAAGAGGTTGCAAAAATCTTTAAAGCTTATTTTTTCGACTTTGATATCATAGAGAAAAGTTTTAAAAAAGGCTGCAAAAATCTTTAAAGCTTATTTTTTCGACTTTGATATCAAAGAGTAAAGTTTTAAAAGAGGTTGCAAAAATCTTTAAAGCTTTTTTTTTTTTTTTTACTTGTATATCACAGAGTAAAGTTTTGAAGGAGGCTGCAAAAATCTTTAAAGCTTATTTTTTCGACTTTGATATCATAGAGTAAAGTTTTAAAAGAGGCTGCAAAAATCTTTAAAGCTTATTTTTTTACTTGTATATATATCACAGAGTAAAGTTTTGAAAGAGGCTTCAAAAATTTTTAAAGCTTATTTTTTCGACTTTGATATCATAGAGTAAAGTTTTAAAAAAGGCTGCAAAAATCTTTAAAGCTTATTTTTTTTACTTGTATGTCACAGAGTAAAGTTTTGAAAGAGGCTTCAAAAATCTTTAAAGCTTATTTTTTCGACTTTGATATCATAGAGTAAAGTTTTAAAAAAGGCTGCAAAAATCTTTAAAGCTTATTTTTTCGACTTTGATATCATAGAGTAAAGTTTTAAAAAAGGCTTCAAAAATCTTTAAAGCTTATTTTTTCGACTTTGATACCATAGAGTAAAGTTTTAAAAGAGGCTGCAAAAATCTTTAAAGCTTATTTTTTTACTTGTATATCACAGAGTAAAGTTTTGAAAGAGGCTGCAAAAATCTTTATTAGAGATCAAAGTCGAAAAAATAAGCTTTAAAAGCTTATTTTTTCGACTTTGATATCATAGAGTAAAGTTTTAAAAAAGGCTGCAAAAATCTTTAAAGCTTATTTTTTCGACTTTGATATCATAGAGTAAAGTTTTAAAAAAGGCTGCAAAAATCTTCAAAGCTTATTTTGTCGACTTTGGTAACACAGAGTAAAGTTTTAAAAGAGGGTTCAAAAGTTTCTAGCGCTTATTTTTTCGAGTTAGATAACTCACAGTAGAGTTTAAAATGAGTATATAAAACTCAATGACACATGTTTATTCCAGCTTAATATCACACAGTAAAGTTTTAAAAGAGGTTATAAAAATCTCTAACTTTTGGTTATTCGATTTTGGTTTTACAGAGAGAAGTTTTAAAAGAGGACATAAAAGTCTCTAACGCTTGTTTATTCCAGTTTGGTATCACTCCGTAAAATTCTAAAAGAGGATATAAAAATCACTAACTCTTGGTTATTCGAGTTAGATTTAAAGAGAAAGGTTTTCAAGGAGGATACAAAAATTTCCGACGCTTATTTTTCGTAAAATTTTAAAAGAAGATATGAAAATCACTAACTCCTAGTTATTCGAATTTGATTTTACAGAGTGAAATTTTAAAAGAGGATATAAAAATCCATACGCTTGTTTATTCCAGTGTGACTTCAATGAGTTAAGTTTTAAAAAGGAACATAAAAATTATTAACTCTTGGCTTAACAATTTGATTTTACAGAGAGAAAAGTTTTTTAAAAGGAAATGCAAAAATCTCTTAATGCTTTTTTTTTCCTTCCGAGTTTGATATTACAGAGTAAAGTTTTAAAAGGAGATATTAAAATCACTAGCGCCTGGTAGTTCGAGTTTTATATGATACACTATATTAACTGTGGTGTACTATCTCTTCAAGTTTGATGTTCACTGTTTCAAATGTCTAAAAAAATGGTTCAATAACAATTTATTGAATTCTCATTTTACCATATTCAAACAAAACAGTCAAGTAACCATAAATAAGATGGTATTCAAGCTCTTAAGAAAAACTGTTTATTAACTGCTTTCACCTCATGCGGTTCAATAACCAGAATTTCATCGCATCATATAGACCTTAATTCTGGTGGCCAAGATATAGACTCACCTAATGGAGCCACTTAGTTCCTTGTAGATATATTATAGCTGAGAGATTTAATCTGTCAATCTCAAGACCGACAGCATGGGGGTTCGAGCCCCAACAATGACACAATTTTCCCTTCTACACATGAAGAGTTTCCAAGCGTCCTGCACAATTTCAGACCCTTGTCTAATAGAATACGACATTCTTTTTCGCTCATAAATCACAGCTATATAAAGCTACTAAATTGTCTCCAATGTCCAGTTAGATTTATTTTTTATTGTTTTAAAACCGTGCTTATTGTAAATGGTTAAAAAAAAACTTTCGAATTTTCGTTTTTTTAGCTACAGTACACTATTAGAAATTCTTCGGAAAAAAGGGTTAAATAACAGTTTATTGAATGGTTATTGTACCATGTTTAATCAAAACAGTGAAATAACCATAAATTAAATGGTAATCAAACTGATAAGTTTGAGAAATACTGTTTATTAGCTACTTTCACCTAATACGGTTAAGCAACCAGAATTTCATCGCACCAACTCGAACCACCTAATGGAGCTACTTAGTTCTTTGCTACTGCCTACATATCATAGCCGAGCGGACCTTTCTGTCAATCGCATGACCGGCAGAACTGGAGTTCGAGTCCTAGTGTTGACACCACACAATACTTCCTCCATTCCTTTCAACTCGTGAAGAATTTTCAGTGTCCGGCATTCTCCAATGCCCATTACCTTACGGAAAACCAAGCTCCTACGTCTAGTTAAATAATAATAATAATTTTTTTTTACGTTTTTGAGAAATACTAGTTGTAAATGGTTAAAAAAACGTATAGTTTCGTATTCATGGTTTTATAACCATATTTTTTGAAATGGTTATAAAACCATAAAGGAAAAAAGCGTTCTATTCCGTAAACATTAGAGTTAATCGGATAGACAGACAGCTGCCAGTTATTTTACCATAATTTTTGAATGAAAATTTTAACAGTGTAGTTGCTAACGGTTTCAAAACCGTAAAAATAAAAAACGTTCTTTACCGTAAACTTTACGGTTAATTGGATGGATAAACTGCTGTCAGTTACTTTACCATAAGTTTAGAATGAAAATTCTAACAGTGTTGAACAAGCCAAAAAATTGTATAAAGGAGAACTATATTTCTAGTTAATAAAACATTTATATAGAATTTAAAAGGTGTTAAATATAAGCTTTTAGGGTGAGAAGGATCACACCAAATTGACGAGCATTCACACCATAAAAGAATTATTTTCGCTTCCAAAAACACAAAATTTGGCGCAGTTTGGATATCACCAGCAGTATTTTTATATCGAGTAAGAGTTGGCATGAGTTAGTTACTTTCTTTCACGCAATTATCTATCTATTGAAACGAGAGTTCGTAGATGAAATATGTATGCACGTTATTAGTTGTGTAAAAAAGATAATTTTATTTTAATTTTTAAAAATCGGGAAACCATATTAAATAATTTTACAACATTTAACTTCTATCCGCTTTGGTATTGTTAAGCCTGGTTCAAATTCATATTAACATTTTTGTTGTGGTATAAGTTAATAGCAAACTAATTTTGCTTTAAGAAATATTGTATACTAAATTCATGATTATTGCTTTGCATTGTATCGTAAACACAACTTATTTTACCTAATTTTACTGAATAGAAAACACGATTGGCGACTACTTTATGAAAAGTAGTGTCAAAGAACAGTATTGGTATTTCACTACACCAAGAAATATCCTTAGTTCATAGTGCAGTGCAACACTTAGTGGAACGCTACTTTGGTGTAAAGTAGTCGCCACGATTTTTGGTGTTAAAATGCACGAATATTTTTAACTTTCAAAAGAGAATATAATTAACTATAATTAATACAGTTAATTTTTTTTCTTAGCAAAACGTCTATGTTAGGATTCAAAATTGAGAAGACAGAGGATATTAGTTTTATAATTTTATGCGTTTCTATCTTCTTAACTGGAAACAAATTAATTGATCTCAAATTTGATTCTTCCATTTAATTTCAGAACTGACATCAATTGAAATTTTATCGCATTACCCCTTTCTAACTTTTTATTGATTTTCTACAACACAACTTGGATAGATTTTCCGAAATTCCTGCCTGGGGGATAGTTAGTGAATTTTTTTTAACTAATATGGCGACGCTGCACTTCCTATAACTATCATTGTAATTATGTTTTCATTGGCTATAAAAAATACTTTCTTTCATTATTTTGAGGAACTATTGCTTAGGTTGATTACTTTATAACTACAGTGTTAAAGAACTTTTTTTTCAATTTTGTATTTATTATGCTTCTTGAAAAACATGAGAAAGTCCTCTGTAAAAAGAGAATTAATTCCTTTGTAAAAAAAATTAATAGAGTGGAAAATTTGAAAAGGGAAATGAAATGGAATGGAAGTTTGAAAAAGAAATTAAAAATACTTTTTATGTTATTTTTGATTCAAACAAAACTAACATAAATATCTTTTAATTTTTCCTTCTTATTCACCGCGTAAGAAATTTAAAAAGAAAATCTCCGATTATTGTAAGACGGTGCTGTTTTATATATACATTATACAAATATATAACACATAAATCGGTCATTAACATTTAATTTTTCCTTAAGAAAAACAATAGGACTGTTTAATGAACATTATTGTAAAAGAGTTCAGGTTTATGAAACCAAAAGGAATGTTGTAAAAAATAACTGAATTGAAAAATGTCAGTAATACTGATATTGGCTTTGTATTAAAATGTAAACAAATAAAAAAAAACTATGAATAAAGCGTAGAACACAAAAAGAAGGCAATTATGCGTAAAAAACTGTTTAATATTTAAAATACGTTAACAACATGCTTTATCATTGCACTGCATTATATTTAAACGTTGTGTTTTTAACAGCTATTAAATGCTTTTTTATGATTTATACTGTAAAAAACAAAACGGGTCTTTATTTCATTTTTTTTTAGCTTGAAATGAAATATGAAAAAAATATCTGCATTAGTTTCATATATAAAGAAGGTAAGAATAAGTGCATGAATGAAATATATAGGAAAAGTTATTAAATCTGAATAAATAGGATGGATTTTTATTTACAAGTAATATATATTCGAGAAAAAAAAATATTAAAATAAAAGTATAACTAATAGCAATATTTTTAACATTACTTAGAAAAATGACTTTAAGAGATTTTAATTGTGTTTATTTCATTATTTCTTAATCATTAGTGCTAAATTAGATTAACTTCTTAACGTACAAATCGTAATTTTTCTTAAAATCATTATTATCATATGAGTATAATTCATTCTTAAAAAAATGCTCAAGGTAAATTTATTTTTTCAATTTTTTTCTAGTATTTATCTACTTATGCGAACTTAGTAAAACGTGTCTTAGAAAGTTTAAGACAAAACAAAGCTCCCAACAAAGTTTTATCAAGGCTAAATAGAAATATCATTTTATTACAAGCTTCAATATCGGGAAACAGACAAGCAAAGTATACAGTCACGGTATGATTCATATTAGATCATTACTTTTGTGGGATTAAAACAGGTTTAATGAGTCTGTTATTCTGTGATATAATTTTCCATGTAAATAATAATTCGTAGGCTGCAGGTCAAATATTTGATGCTACCTACAAAGCATTCAAAACATTTAGAGCTACCGTCGGTCAACCAATTAAAGCTCTTTTTCAGACCAACTAGCCATGTTTTGGCCCCAAAGCATTTCGTTAACACTTAATTGCTGATGGGGAAGTGGTGGTCTGAAAATACGCCGGTATGTAGCGTTAATTTTTTCCATGTTCCCTGATTCTGTCAAAGATACGTGGATTTTTCATTAGTTAGGAAAGATAGTTCTTGGTGTTGTACGTTGAAAGGTCAGTGCGCTGATTAATGTCTTGAAATATTTTAAAGATCGCGTGAAAACAATACACCTCTATCTCTTTCTTTTATTAAACAATAATTACGTTCTAAAATATTCATTCTGATATTCATTCTGATTTATGAATATTCATCAAATATTCATAAAATTTCATTTGCTGAGGATTTTTGTTTCATTTTAAGCTTCCTTTCATTCTGGCTAGTTCAGTCATTAATGTTAGATAATTTACTCTTTAATGCTGTATTCGCTTTTTGAGGCTATACTCGCAGAAATGAAATTCTCACAATTGACATTTCAACAATCATTGAGCTGTATTTCGTTAATTATGAGAATCATTTCATTATGAAATCACGTGATTTGTGACCAAACTCTCAAGTGTATGACAAAAAGTTCAACTCGGAACCTCATCGCTATCTCACTACCGCAAATCTACAAAAGTAATTCCTTTTGCGAAACACAAAATATTTCTTTACTTTTGATGAAATTCGCTTTCTCGAAGAAGAGACGATCATTATTTCGTCACCTTGACGAAATGTTCGCTCGTAGCATGCATCAGGTAACGGTTCCGTCAAAACTGGTCGAAGAAGGTTTGTTGGAATTTCAGAATCCATTTTTTACAGTGTATGGAAATAAGGTTTAGAAAAATTTTAATATTTTGTTTCATTTTGTAAATAGTTAATTTATATCAAAACTTTATTAATGTTTCAGTAGATAGTCTTGTAATTTTGAACCAATAACAGAAAACAGCAAAACTCCAGCATTGGGACAAACATTCTTTTTCAGAAGAACTTTTTAAATGAAACCTATCCGTTAAAAGGAGAGACAAACAATGGAAAACTCCCATGTTTAGCCAAACGGCAAAAGGACTCTAATCCAGGACCCGTCTATTACTGAGGGTGTTTTCCTCTGCATTGTGTGGTCAACGTAAATCGGTAGCAGCATAAGATATGACCAGAAAGCGATGGGAATCGAATCTGGGTCTTCTCATCAACCCACCATTTTATTAAAAATGTACTTTTAAAACTCATTTATCATTTAAGTAATTAACACCAGATTTGCAATAGTTAAAGTAGCATTCTATATATTAATATTAAATATCGTGAAATAAACTGTAAATTTACTTTAAAAGAAAATATTATCTGCTAATATTTCGTTTTAGTTGAAAAATTTAATATTTCTTTTAAATACACAGACATAACACGAAATTTCAACTAACTATCAAAACTTGAACTTATGTAAAATCAAAAGAGAAAAAAGCATTCTTACACTTGTCTAGACAAAATAGTTGAATATAAACAGCTCAATTAAAAATATTTAGAAAACTAACACTTTTTTTTCTCGACATTTTAAACATTATCTTTAAGATACTGCTACATTATCAGCAAACTTCTGATAATTTTAATGAAATGATGCACGTTAATAGCTTAATTAAACATACTTAATTAATGGACAAAAATTGAATTGTATTTGTAATTATTTCAAAATGTTAGAAATTAGAAGAAAAAATTAATTAATTAATTTAAGTAAACGAAGTGTATTTCTACTGATTTTTGATAGCTCAAAAAACAATTGTTGACTGGAATTTTACATATGTACTAACATATGGTATCGAAACAATAATTTTTTTTTTCATTTTTCTTATAGCATGGCAGAAGTGCATTTTTGAAGTTTTCAACTTGAATTCATCCAGTTTAGTGTAGGGCAAATCTTTCCAAAAAGCGTTTTATGCTAATTAAGATTACGCCAAAAATAATTAACTAGTAAAAATAATATCATAATCATTAATGTTTAAATTAAATTCATAAAAAATCGTGTTTATGAGATATACAATAGCTACTAGTGTCAAACTATGACTTCAAGTGTATGCAATGTAATTACATTGAGAAATAAAATGCAATCTTTTCGAACTGAGATAATAATTTTTTGCTTTATAATTTAAAGGATTGCACTGTTTCTTATGTAGAGATAAAATTATATTATTATATTTTTATAGTAAAAAATACATTCATTTTTTTATTAGTGGTACACAGCGTTACGAAAAATTTAGAAAGGGTACACAAAAGTCATAAGTTTGGGAAACACTGGTCTAAAGAAACAATTCAATTTCTTGTACAATATACTTGTTACTTGTATGATGATTTCGGTATTACTGTAAACTAGAGTGAAAAAAAAATGCTCTAAAAATATAGACTACTAGTAAAATTGCGGAACTTTTAAAAAATGTTTCTCAAAATTGAGCAAAAATGTGTCAAAGTAGCTCCGAAACAAATAATAATCGAATTTGAAAACTCCGTGTATTCAAAATTGAAACAGAATGTACTTATTTTTGAGCAAAATGCAGGTGGAAGGCGAAATACGAGGGAGAGCTGTTAGTTGGCTGCCGGCACTATTCGAACCAAGGACTTCCGGGATCATTGTAGGATGCTCCAACCACCATAATAGGGTACTCTGACCAACTTTAAGTGGTGACCGCCGCAATGACACATCATGACATGCTAACTTAACATTTCAAAGGATTTCAATTTAAAATATATGGTCATAGTAGCCAGGATATCGGTAGTTTGAATTTCACTTTTTGCTTATTGGCAGAATCTTAAAAGCTTTTAAGCTAAAGCTTCCTAACTCTTTCTGGACTAGGTTGTATAACTAAGATGGTTAGAACATCCAACTACGAACTCAGAGAACCTTGGTTTGAATTCTGCCGGCAGCCAACGAACATCTTTCTCAAACATTTTCCCACAAGCATTTTGCTCAGAAATGAGTGTATTCTGATTCAATTTTTCAAATTCGACTATAATTTGTCTTGGAGCTATTTCGGCACATTATGCTCAATTATGAGAAATCCTTTTTTACAGTGGAGAAGAAAATCGCATAGATCAAAATCGGGAAATTCTCATAATGGTTATTCTTCAGTGAACTGTGAGATTACTAAGGTGGTAGCAAGAGATTTCTGAAAATTTTAAAAATTTCAAAAATGTCTGTCTATGTATACGAATACTTCCTATTCATGTCCTTGTGTGAAATTGATATTAAATTTATATGGTCCGAAAATATTTCAAGTTTACTTCCCACAAGGTATAATTATGATAATTAATAATATTAATAATGAATAACGATAATTAATTTTAGTAAAAAAATAATTACAAAATATAAACTTTTTATTTATTAATAAAGGGTTGTTAATAGAAGCAGATTTTCTTTCCAATGTTTTTCATTACGAAGGAAGATTGCAAGTTCGTAATTTTTTTTTTAAAAAAGCAGACATCTTCATATATATCGACAACTACATAAATTTTTTGGGAAAATCGATTTTTTTAATGTTTTTATAATTAAGTAACTGGAAAAAAAATAGTTAAAATTTTTTGTTGGTGTTCTGTACATATTTTTGAATTTAAAATAAACGGCAGCTTAAATGCTTACATGGACTTCGACATATTATTCTTTCTATTAAATCTGAATAACCAAAAATAAAACCATTTTGCAGTTTTCCTTCTGAAAGGTAGGTCAGAATTTTCTAACAAAAAACTATTATTCTCATAGATACGTGGTTCAGAATAGTTAGAGAATTATAAACGAAACACGTACGAAATACCAGAATTATAAACGAAGCACGTTATTATTATTATTTACATATTTATCTGTCATCTAATTGAAAATAACCACAAACCACCAGGAACGTGGTTAAGAAAAAAAAAGAAAACGAAAGTGGCGACTCAAATAAACAACCGGTCACTTTAACTTATCGCTTCCCCCCCCCCCTTTAAATCGTTGAATGATAAAAGTACACCAGTAAAGAAAAGATACTCTAGATAACAGAATTTTGATTAAGATGTCCAATAATGTATCCATTCAAAATTTGATCCTTCAGAATCCATCAACTTGTGGTGGGATTCATTAGGAAGGATGATTCCTTAACAATTCACTATTTCAAAGTTGAAATATATACATTAAATGCCTTTTGCCTCCTCAAATAGTTTTTTTAAAAAAAAATCTTTAAAGTCAGTATGTTTAAATGAACTTTGTCACACATTTATTGTTGAATTTACTCTTTATAACCGTAGATTATATCTGATATGAATTTTAAAAATAAAAAAAATTATCCGAGCAAAAAAAAAAAAGTTAGCAAAAAGTGGCCAATAAATAAAAAGGACCTAACGATATCAGTCACCGATTCATTAGGCTTAAAGAATAAGTGGCAACTAAGTTATCAGAGTCTACGGGCCACTGGCTACTAACTGAAAATTTAAAATTTCAGGTCTAGTCCAATCAATAGCAATAATTAGTACTACACCAGTAAATTAACATAATAAAGTAAAAGATGTTTCTGATAACAATTATATAATTATTTACGTAAAATCCAATCACCAAACATAAAACAGGACACTTGAAACATTTATTACCAATCTATGTCCCTATTAATCTAACCTACTATACTCTTCATCAAATGCAACAATAAAAAAAAGTAAGTGAGCATAAAACTAAGATCACAAAACGCGCATTATTAACGCTTTTCCTTTCCAAGAAAGGCTTCGTGAAGGAAAAAACTCATAACCATAACTGGCTGCCTTCCCGCCTATTTCCATTACCTGCAACTCAGTTACTTAATGGATGAGAAAGGAAGCGGTGTAATATCTTGTCACCGATAGACAGCTAGTAAAATTAATGTACCATTCACTGAAATTGATACCCTTCAGGGACTCCGTGACCTTGCAGTCCGTGCTTCTATCTAAACAGATAAGTCCATTGAAAAAATATTTGTCTATATGTTAATGAGGGAGTTTCATTATTATTTGATGCGACAGTAATTATACCTCCGTTCAGCGAAGAATCGTTAAGGATTTAAAATTACTTCGCCTTTTTTTTATATACGAAATTTCAATCATTCACTGAACTATATTTAGATAAAGAATCATAAAATGATCTCTTTCATAGCCATTTTAGGTTGTATTTGGAATGGTCTTCTTCGCCGTTGTTCTGTTGTAAATTTTTGAAAGAATATTGCTTTTTTTAAGTTTTTATTTCTCAGAAACTATCCATCTGTTTCAATTCGAATTTTAGATTTAGTCATTGAAAATTTTATTATTTATGAAGATATTAAAATTATTATAACTTATCCCTCAAATTTTTATTGTTATTGCATTTTCAATGTTCATTTATTCTTCTTATAATAAATAATTATTGAAAATTATTTTTCCGTTTAAAATTATTTATGGCCAAGAGATTTTTACACGCAGGTTTTACATTATATTTCCAAATAAATGCTTAAAAACGCTTAAAGTGAAGATAAGTAAAGTAGGAATAAGGTGAAGATAAGGAAGTAAAATTTCATGAATCGTTCCTCTGCTTCTATCATATTTTCAAGGTTGTGGTTCCTTCAATCAGAGCCAATGTGAGGGCAGGGCATTGAAAATTATCATTATAAAAACTTTATTATTTTTTCAAAAAAAAAAAAAGAAATTTTTCATTCATTTAAAATTTCACAACATTTTTTCCTCCTTTATCGTACTGTTGAAAACAGGGAAAAAATATACAAGATAGCTTCATCCATCTAAATCATATTAATTAAGTAAATATTTTAAAACTATTATCAAGATTTAGAGAATATATAGATTTAGAAAATAAGAAGTTAATTAAGTATTAATTAACATATTAATCATATTAATTAAGTAAATATTTTAAAACTATTATCAAGATTTAGAGAATATATAGATTTAGAAAATAAGAAGTTTTTAGATGATCGTATAGATTGAACGCAGTAATTAGTTTTCGTGTATCTCAACTCCAAAAATGGCGACAACTATTTTACACTAAAGTAATATTGAAAAAAGCTATACATAACTTTTGGATCTAAGGGTTTCACTACACCAAAAAATGTTCTTTTACACTACTTGGTGTAAAGTAGCCACCTCCATTTTTATTATTCAGTGATACTAAAATTTATAATCAGAGTATGATATGATACACTTAGGAATCAGTAAAGCTAATTTTACGATGCAATATAAAGCTGGAATCATAAATTTAAAATGCATTACACGCTATTTCTTCAAATAAAATTTGTTAATCAAGCAGCACAGAGAGAATAATATGAATTCGAACAAGGCTTAACAAAACTTATGCGGATGGAAGTTAAATGTTATAAAAATATTTAATGCAATTGGCAGCTTTGTGCAAATCTTCTTATGAGAAAAATCATTTTTATTATGCAACCCAAGATATACATGCATTTAAAAACAATTTACTTCTGTTTCTGCGGAATGTTCAAAATTCCTCCGTTTCGTACTTAAATTGTAAACAATCTTCTGACGATTTCCAATCTGGACATCTAACGCCAACGTTGGCGAAATAAATTCCTGAAGATCAAATTCATTTGATCTAAAGTATAAACTTCCAGAATTGTGAGAATTTAGATTTAACCACACCCTTTAAAGAGAGTATGACAGCACGATTCGGTAATAACTTGATATAACACACAATTTTTAGAGTTTTTGAATAACGAATTCGGATTGGTATTACACCACAGTTATTACAGTGAACCTTTTAAACGTCCTACTTTATGAGGACCACTACTGCGATGTAGATAAAATGTAAATTTAAACCACTGTATAAAAGTTAATAGGGAAAATTATAAAAAAAAGTTCAGTTATTCGTTTTTAAGAATGCAATTTGAAAATAATAATAATAATAATAAAACTCGTATTTATTTCTACAATGTAGGCGAAAATCTAGAGGCCGTAAGTAAGGAATTTTCCTACGTAAATGTACTCCTAACGAAAGTAACGTAACCTTTTCCTGCGTAAATGGTCCCATCTTTTTTAATGATCCTCGCAAAATCTTTTGCCTAGGATCAAGAGCCCCGTAAAGTCTATCGATTCTTCTGCTTTTCATATTTAGAGAATCGCAAAACCGAATCCGTCGAGGAAGAAAATCAGTTAATTCAAAGAAAATGCTTTTTTATGCCTTCGTGATTTAAAATATCATCTGCAGTAATCAATTAGCTTGTTTAAAGCGAGTCTGCTGAACCATCGTATACGTGAAATTTCGATCATTAGATCAAAAGCTATTCGGCATCCCCCCACCCCCTATGTAGAATTTTCCCATACTTCCTGCTCGTTTCAAAATTATTCAGAAAGATGGTAACGGAAATAAGTAGAAAACTAAGTTTTTTTCGGTTGTTTTGTAAGGTTCAGTGACCTTTTTTCGAATGGCACACACTTACCAATTGTTTTTAAATCTGAACACGTATTAATTGTATAATGGGTCGCATTTAGTGCTGACACGTATGAAATGTTCTTTTTAAGATTTATTATAATAAAAATAATTCCAGCGAACTTTGTTATCTTTAAATTATATTTACAGGTCACTTGTTTTCAAAATAAATGTATTTTCTTTTGCACTTTTTGAGAAAAGAAGAAAAAAAACCTCACGTTGGAATAATGATTTGTTCTTGAAAGTTTTTAGAATAAACTGTGAAGTTTGAAAATTTAAAGTATTATAATTATAAAAAAGTTATGTGCGTAAAAATTATAAAAGTGTGAAAATACAATTACAAAGTTTTACCAGCGAACTTTTTTATCTTCAAATGATATTTACAGGTCACTTGTTTTCAAAATAAGTATTATTTTCATTTGTACTTTTTGAGAGAAAAAAAAAGGAAAACAAAACCTTACGTTAGAATAATGAGTTTATTTTTGAAAGTTTTAAGAATAAACTGCAAAGTTTAAAAACTAAAAAATTAAAATATTATAATTATAAAAAAGTTAAGTGCGTAAAAATTATAAAAGTTTGAAAATACAATTACAGAATTTTACCAACGAACGAAATAATTCCAGCGAAGTTTGTTATCTTTAAATTTTATTTACATGTCACTAGTTTTCAAAATAAATATATTTTCATTGTTACTTTTTGAGAGAAAAAAAACCTTACGTTAGAATAATGAATTTGTTTTTGAAAGTTTTTAGAATAAATTATGAAGTTTGTAAAATTAAAATATTATAAATATAAAATTGTTATGTGCATAAAAATTATAAAAAAGTGCGAAATACAATTACAAAATTTTACACAGCTTAATGAATTTTCTGCTTCTTACTGTATTGTATAAAATTTTGATTAGGACATTACAATAATCAATTTAAAAAATTTAAGTGCAGTGGTTTTGTATTCTTAATTTTGAATTTTAATATTGGGCTAAATGCTAAGTTTATTGAACAAACTACCAAGTTAAATAATAAAAACTTTAAGGACATAGTCGCTCCTTTTCCAAAATCGTCTCTAATTTAAATATATAAAACGAAGTCTAGTTAAATAATTTTTTAATAATAAAAAAATGTGAGAGAAAGGGAGAAAAACAAGGGAAGAGGTAATTTAAGAAATCTTTTAAATAATAAATTCAAATTCAAACTACAGAGAAAAGTATTGCTACAAAACTTCAATTTGAATTAGACTCCAGAATTACTATCTTCGTTTAAACTAATTCATCTAAATCTGTATTTTCATATCAATAGCTTTGTAATGTTGTTAATTTTTATACATCTGTGTTGCTACCGTATATTTTATCCTACTTGTTGATTTCAAATATGTCTTATGACAAAAAAAGAAGAAAAGAAAAAGAGGGGAAAAATTAAAAAAAAATCAATTTCTAAGTCTAGTTGTAATCAAAATGTAAGGAGATAAATTAAAAATGTCTTAAATCTGAATAGATTTTTTTTGTTTAAAATTATTGAATTTATAAGCATTTTATATAAAGCGTATTTAACTTCGTTTAAATTTGTAAAATAATTTAAAAGTATCTTAAAGTTTTTCTTTATAAAGTTAAAGAACAGAAAAGTTTTGTATTTACATTGTTACTGAGAATCAAGTTCAATTAAAAAAATAAGCCTTTTACATTTCCACAAAGTATCATTAAAAGCATTATTTACGTTTTCACAAAGAATCGTGTTCAGGAAAAAATATCGTTTGAAATTTTTCAAGAATCATGGTTATTAAAACAATAATTTTCACTAAGATCGTGTTAACTAAAAGAATTTATTTTCACGAAGATTATATTCACTAAAGGAATCCCTTAAATTTTAATGAAAAACCATATTTAATAAGAATAAGGGTCTAATTTGCTCAGATTATAATTAAAGTTTAAGGGGTAGAGAGTCAAAAAGTTTCTGAGTCTTATTTTAGTCTACAATTAAACTTGAAATTTAAAAATTAGAAAACGATTCCAAAAAGCAGTTTCTTATGGAATCATTATTTTTTTTAAAGAATTACGTAATATTTCTCATTTATTATTCAATAAAATAAAGCACAAATCATAACATTCTACTGCGATAAATTGTATAAAATTTAAAAATCAATTTTAACGTTCCTCTATATAAAATAAAAATATAATGGTCTATAACCGATCTTCATTGTTTTCGGTGTATTCTTACTGGACAGAAAAATTATATAATTGGAACAACATAATTTTAATAAAAGCTCATGATAGTATTTACCGGCAAATTATTTATTTACCCTTTGTTAAATGGTGGTTTTATTCCATGCTATTTTGATTACAGATGTATTTAATACAAATTTAACTATTTCAATTATACTAATCTTAACTTATTTTGTTATTTTAGATAGTTTTGTTATACTTTTATTAAAATGTAAAATAAAATTCGTAACTACCTATCCTATTGTATGTAACTACCTCACTTAAAATTAAAGGATTAAATCTAATAGTGGTCTTCATTTATTAGATTATAAAGTAATTCCATAAATTAAATTATTGTATGTTTACATTATGTATACAACATTTTATGATTTACTAATTGTAATATGTAGTTATTTTATGTAATTTTGATGGTTTAGATAATAATATTAAAACAATTTCAAAATAATTTTTTAAAATTGCAAAAAATTGTAGCTGTCAGGGAACTGACTTAATGTCAGAAAGGTCCTGGGTTCGAATCCTGGACGAGTCATGGATGTTCTTTCATTCTCTGTACTATCTATCCTTGCTGTGGGTGCAAAGTTGGCCCACGTAATATGGTGCCCATTAAAGAGTGGCCAATTAATCCTACTGAAACCTGAATGATGATTGTCAATCGGGTGGGTATTGGAAAAAAAATTGATAAAAAATACTATAGATTAACTTTTCACACTGTTTTTAAATAATCTCTGACGAAAAACATGAGTTTTTATAGTTACTAACCAAAAATATTTTTTTTAAAAAAAGCAATTTTTTGGATATTGTTTCAAGCAGAACGTTTAGGTTAAAATTATAATTAAATAGAATCAGGAAACGATTCTGCATAAATTGAATACAAAATTTTGGATACATTAAATTCAATAACTTTTTTCATTCATAAGCCAGTTTGTCGTCAAGAAACAAAAATTATTAAAGGGTGGGTAGAAGCAATATGCAAAGGCGAAACTCCAGGTGGAAAATAAAAATGCCTAGTTTCCCAACATATTAGCATTAAAATAAAACGATAACAAATATTTAGGTTTCAAACATAAAAAAGAAATATTTCTGTTATAATTAAGCATATATTATCATGAATCTTGTTTGAAAAATGCAGAATTTAAATTGCATCGATACAAGTGTAAAACGTTAGCAATGAAATTTTATCGTACAACCATAAGTTGTGCAAAATTTTAAAATTGATTTTAATTTATAAGAAACAAGCATGCAGAGTCATCCTAGATATCAACTTAAGAAAAAAACGACATTTACAAATACTCAAGTTTCAAATTCAATTAAAAATGTTTCTACTATAATTAAACATCAATATACATTATTATCTTTATCATGAATATTGTTTGAACAATGCAGTATTCAAAGTGTACAAATTTCATTGTAAAAAGGTTGTTAGACGAATTTCATAACAATAAGTTGAGCAAAATTTTAAAATCCACTTTAACATATAAAAATCAAGAATCCTAGTTTTCCTTAACATTAGAAGAAAACGACATTAAGAAATATTCGAGTTTCAAAGATAATAAAAAACAATTCTGTTAAAATAAATCATCGATAAGCATTATCGTCTTATCACGAATATTGTTTGAAAAATGCAGTAATCAAAGTGCATTGATTCTATTGTAAAATGGTTGTTACATTTGTATCAAAACGTGTATCAGTAGCATGCATTGTAACAGTATTCAAATAACTAAACACGTTAAATGATCTGATCATAATTACAAATGCTCACTTACAAAGATTCAATTTCGAAATATAATTGAAAAACTTTTTTTTCCGCACGAACGATCTAAAAATATATGCAGGCTGCTATTGCTTTCAAACATTCTACCATAAATCTTACTCGAGAAAAAAAATCAATTTGTTATATTCGGTGCACCGCTAATTAACCACACTTCTATTGAGTCTATCCAATTAATTCCTGCTTCTGTTCATGCCGCATTGTTTTGTATGGTAATGCGGATTTTAGAATTATTCTTCCCTTTGAATTTCGTTCAACCTTAACAACCCAGAAAGCAAATCATTATACAGGGTGAGCATCATTGATCTCGTATATTTGAAGGGAAAAAAAACGATAAGTTATTTCAGAAACTTTAAATAAACAACAAATAGAAAGTTGAATCACATTTACCAGAAAACGATTCGTGATGGTATAACGAGTTTTGGCTCCTTTCATACCTATAGGACTATGGGGATTGATTTAATGCTGCAGTCTGAATCAGATTTAGAAGAAGCCCTAAAAGCAATGTATCAACTTATCAAAATGAAATTATATTTACATGAATACAATGTTATCATATTTTATAAATGTATTGGACAAATATATAACTATGCCTGTAAATAATCATTTAAATGTTCGAATTTAATAATAAATTAATTTTAATAATTAAATCTTCATTTAATTTTATTTTTCGCATTGAATATTAGTTTAAATTTCTTTTTATCTTCTTAAACATTAATTCAATATTTATTTAATTTTATTGAATTGCAATTGAATTGTAAAATTTTATTAGAAAACAATTTAATCTTAATTTAATTTGGTTAATTATTAATTTAATAATTCTTTTAAATTTAAGAAAAAACATGAAAAAGTAAGATTTTTAATTATTTGCAGCTACTAGATAATAATGCAGCTTGCAAGTTATATTAAGTTAGAACGAAAACCATTATTTTAAAACTATTGATCTCATTAAAAGTATTCAGAAATAATCATATTTCTTTACTTAAAAAGTTATGGAATTTTTTGTTCAAAAATCAGATTTTTTAAAGGTTTTCAGTATGAAATATAAGTTAACTTCCAAATTCTGAATTACTTACATATTTTTGCCATACAACAATCGTTTTTTTGCAATCATCTTTCATTTTTTATATTAAAACGGATTATTTTGTTCCTAAACAAAAATTTAAAACTTGAAATTAGCAAACTATTCTTAAAAATTTTCATCATTTATAAAATCGTTTTCTCAAAAAGCTATAATTTAATAAGAAAACGAGTTCTTTTTCTCACTTTAAAGTTGTTTTCTTTTTAATTTTAATAAAACATAATAGAAACAAATTTTGGGTTACAAATTATTTCACATTTATAACTTGTTATATGACTAAATTTGCAAACTATTTTTAACAAAATTCTTTAAAAAGAAATTTAAAAAACTTTTTTTATACCTAGAGGTTGAGCTATATCACTTGACTATTATTATTTAATCAATGACCGTAGCATTGTAGTTGATGTTGAACTGTAACCAGTTGTAATAAAATCGTTTTCTCATATGATTTTCATAAAATCGTTGTTGAATGTTGTTTATAAAATCATTTTTTCATAAAACTAATTAAATGAGAAAATGAATTCTTTTTCTCACTTTAAAGTCGCTTTCTTTTTAATTTAAATAAAACATAATTGGAATAAGTTTTGAATTAAAAATTAATTTACATCTATGACTTGTTATATGACTAAATTTGAAAAGTATTTTTAAGAAAATTCTTAACATAGTAGTTGATGTTGAACTGTCGTCAGTAGCGTATACCATTTTTATTTTACTTCGAAATTAAACAGATTCCAATTGGTTACTTCTAGAAACTGATTGTTCATTGATGAATTTTAGTAGGTAGATAATTGAAGTGACATGAGCTTAAAAGTCTCGATTCTTAATACTTAAGGTTTATTTTTAATAAGTTATGGTACTTTAATTAGCCTTAGCATAATAAATATTTCTACCGCCAATTAATTGCAATTGCGTAAAACTTTAAACATAATTGGAATATACAAAACTAAATTTTTATCATTTATTATTGAAACAATAAATAATGGTATCTAAATAATCTACAAATTTATTTAAATATCTGTCTAATTAAGTAAATAAAATATAGGAAAAAATCGATTTGAAATTAAGTCTAATTTTCAAAAGAAACATTTCTTTATACTTGCTCAATAATATTTTAAGTATTTTACAATAATTTTCCGTTTTCCCTCATTCTATAAGCGTAGAATAAGTTAGTGATTTATTATTATTTTTAGGAATAAAAAAAATTCAAATAGCTCCATTACTGTAACACTCTTTGCAATTTGTTTAAATTATTTTGAAATTCACAGTGTATTTTCAGCATTGCAATTTCTCAATATTCCATAAAACGAGTAACGTAATTTAAAATGTTAAGGTCGTGTAAACAAAATACGACATAATCCGAAATTGTGGGACTTTATTGAACATGTAATGTAGTGTAACATAATTAATGTAATTCGAAGTTCCGTAGCCTTATCTCAGCGCTCGAAATTTTAAGCCTTGTATATAAGAACAACATAATTCCAAGTGTGCAAGGCCGTATCACGTAAGTGTAACATAAAATTTTAAAACCGTAAGTGTAACATAATTCAAAATTGTGAGGCCGTATAAATGTAAGGCTGGTGTACATAATCCAAAATTTCGAGACCGTGTGATATAAGTCTAACATAATTTGAAATTAGAAGGCAGTCTCACACACGTCTAACATAATTCTAATTTGGAGTAGAGTAACATAACGATGCAACCTTAATTTCCAACACGAGCGTTCATTTCTATACTGTTCCCACGCCATTGATATGATGAAATTTTAAAACCGTAAGTGTAACATAATTCAAAATTGTGAGGCCGTATAAATGTAAGGCTGGTGTTCATAATCCAAAATTTTAAGACTGTGTGATATAAGTCAAACATAATTCGAAATTGGAAGGCAGTGTCACACAAGTCTAACATAAATCTAATTTGGAGTAGAGTAACATAACGATGCAACCTTAATTTCCAACACGAGCGTTCATTTCTATAATGTTCCGCCTCGCCATTGATATGATGAAATTTTAAAAACGTAAGTGTAACATAATTCAAAATTGTGAGGCCGCATAACATAACACAAAAATGTAAGGCTGGTGAACGTAATCTAAAATTTTAAGACCTTGTGATATAAGTCTAACATAATTCGAAATTAGAAGGCAGTGTCACACAAGTCTAACATAAATCTAATTTGGAGTAGAGTAACATAACGATGCGACCTTAATTTCCAACACGAGCGTTCATTTCTATACTGTTCCGCCATGCCATTGATATGATGAAATTTTAAAAACGTAAGTGTAACATAATTCAAAATTGTGAGGCCGCATAACATAATACAAAAATGTAAGGCTGGTGAACGTAATCTAAAATTTTAAGACCTTGTGATATAAGTCTAACATAATTCGAAATTGGAAGGCAGTGTCACACAAGTCTAACATAATTCTAATTTGGAGAAGAGTAACATAACGATGCAACCTTAATTTCCAACACGAGCGTTCATTTCTATACTGTTCCGCCACGCCATTGATATGATGAAATTTTAAAAACGTAAGTGTAACATAATTCAAAATTGTGAGGCCGCATAACATAACACAAAAATGTAAGGCTGGTGAACGTAATCTAAAATTTTAAGACCTTGTGATATAAGTCTAACATAATTCGAAATTGGAAGGCAGTGTCACACAAGTCTAACATAATTCTAATTTGGAGTAGAGTAACATAACGATGCAACCTTAATTTCCAACACGAGCGTTCATTTCTATACTGTTCCGCCACGCCATTGATATGATGAAATTTTAAAAACGTAAGTGTAACATAATTCAAAATTGTGAGGCCGCATAACATAATACAAAAATGTAAGGCTGGTGAACGTAATCTAAAATTTTAAGACCTTGTGATATAAGTCTAACATAATTCGAAATTGGAAGGCAGTGTCACACAAGTCTAACATAATTCTAATTTGGAGAAGAGTAACATAACGATGCAACCTTAATTTCCAACACGAGCGTTCATTTCTATACTGTTCCGCCACGCCATTGATATGATGAAATTTTAAAAACGTAAGTGTAACATAATTCAAAATTGTGAGGCCCCATAACATAACACAAAAATGTAAGGCTGGTGAACGTAATCTAAAATTTTAAGACCTTGTGATATAAGTCTAACATAATTCGAAATTGGAAGGCAGTGTCACACAAGTCTAACATAATTCTAATTTGGAGTAGAGTAACATAACGATGCAACCTTAATTTACAACACGAGCGTTCATTTCTATACTGTTCCCACGCCATTGATATGATGAATGAAATCTATATCGTAGTAGATCCGAAATGAATTGATATAGTTTGCTGAAGGGTTAAAATAAATCATAATTAAAACAAATTTTTTTTTATTTCAATTAACCTTTCATGAAGTTTACTGAACCACTATGCGGATGCCCGATGACCTTGAAAAGGCAACGCGAATTCTCAATGATGCTGCCGATCATGTTAATTTTGCCTGTAACTTAATTTGCATTAATCATCGACGGCGGGTAAAAGCGAAACAAGTTAGAACTAAAGTAGAGCGTGACCGATATTTTCCAATACATCCCTTTTAATTTTTTTATAATAATAATATATAAAAACAGAAAGGTGTATTAAAAAGTAAGTTATAGTTTTGGAGGCATAAAATAATCAAGTAAAATGTATGCCAACGTATCCAAAGATTCTAAAATCAGTTATATTTTCAAGGGTAAATTTTACATTTTCAAGTCGAATCAACCACTAACTAAGAAAATTTAAGGCTATTTGCCATACTATTAGCCTTGAGGAACTTTAAGGCTAATTTTCGTAATGTTAGAGTAGAGAAAAACTATACGCCTATTAAATTATATGTTTTGATTCGCTTTAAAATTTCAGAAAATTTTCAAATTTTTAGTATAGAATAATTTGTGACCTTAAAGTGTCTTCATATGTATATGTTAATGTATGAAATATGATGTCTGTATGTCTACGATGTCTATATGATGTATTCTATAGGATGTCTGACCTTAATAGGTTAAGTAAGATTTAAAACTATAAAACTATACGTCTAAGAAACTAGCGTCTATTAAATTATATGTTTTGATTCGCTTTCAAATTTTAGACAATTTTCGAATTTTTAGCATAGAATAATTTGTGACCTTAAAGTGTCTTCATATGCATATGTAACCGTTAATGCATGAAATATGATGTCTGTATGCCTATGATGTCTATATGATGTATTCTATAGGATGTCTGACGTTAATAGGTTAAGTAAGATTTAAGTGAATTTTAATTTAATGTGTCTGGTGATTATATAGAATACATAGGTATTCCACAGAAGCAAAGCTGCCTTTTAGGTAAAGCATAATATATGAGAATTATTGTATATGAAATTTTGCCCAGCCATTGTATAGAATAGCTGTAGGTTTTTCATTAGACAATGTGCGTAAATTTCTAAAGAATACTTAGGCAATGTGAGAAACACGAATAGTTTTATAATTTGCCGTTAATAAAATACAGCATTCTATAGCATACCTAATATTATATGCGGTAGATATTAGGTATTCTATAGAATGCTGTATTTCAGACAAAGACGGCAGTATACACATTTATTAAAGAATTAATTTATAAATATTTTAACCAAAATTAGAACAATTTTTATCCCAAAGGAAGAGAGCAAAAAGTTATTTTGACCAAAAAGGTGGATTCTACCTTAAATTTGCTTTGCTTTTCTCAAAAATTTAAGTACGAAATATAGTGCTGGTTTCATATGTGATAAAATTTGGTAATTTTATCATGATGCCTTAGAACATGCATATAAATCATTTATTCGATTAAATTTACTTTTCAATTTTTTGTTTTTTACTAAATAAAGGGTAATTAGAACTATAATTTTGAAAACCATAATCTCCTTTAAACTGTTACCATATGAATGATAAAAATTACCAAAACCATATATTTTGGGTTTTTTTCATACCAGAATTTTTTTTAACCAGAAATATTATTACTGCCAGACAGTATGGTAATTCTTCAGAACTTTTTCTGAGTGTATGCACATTATTAAATTTTAAAATTCAAAAAAAAAAGCCAGATTATGTTTTCCAGAACTGACTTAGATAGAAATACATTCATTATTTTTAAAAAGAAAAATCATTAAACATTCGTTTTTTTTTTAATAATTATCATTATTCTATTTTACTTAATGACTGTCGATAAACAGATTTTTTTTTTAAAAATTCATTTATAGATTATCATTATTCTATTTTACTTTATGAAAGTCTACAAACAGATTTTTAAAAAAAATTTATTTGGAGATTATCATTAGTCTATTTTACTTTATGACTGTCGACAATTTTAAAAGAAAAATACATTTGGAGATTATCATTATTCTATTTTACTTTATGACTGTCGACAAACAGATTTTTTTTAAAAATTCATTTAGAGATCATTATTATTCTATTTTACTTCATGACTGTCAACAAACAGATTTTTTTTAAAAATTCACTTGGCGATTATCATTATTCTATTTTATTTTATGACTGTTCTGCAAACAGATCCTCTTATTAGATGAATTTGAGTTAACAGAAAAATAAATATCACAATTAATCTGCTTGAAGTTGATGGACTTTAACCAATGATCCATTTGCCATTAATTTTTTTTTTGTAAGTATTCTAATCTGTGTTTCGAAAAAAGAAATTCAGAAATCACACAGTCATATAGCTGGAATTCCAAGTGAATGTAGCTACTGGTTGCCATCTTTAGTTTTTGAATTTTAAAAAGAAATTAGTTATTTTAAATTTATTCATTTGAGTAGTTCTTTGCTCCATTTAAATCAAATTATTGTTCTTAGCGGTTTTCATCATTATTATTGCTTAAAATGCATTACAAAGAACAATGTTAAAGTTACCTACTTACATTTAATGGCCATTTTAATCCTTTGTTTTCAGTTTAGCGGAGAGTGTTTAAAAAAGGGTTAAACAAACTTTATCTTATCTCTAGATTTTTTTTCTCTTTCAGAGATAAAATACAAATAAAAATCTAAAATATAGCATCAATTTCTTGTTAAAATACAAAGAAGAAAAAGATTACACGAAATATTACAAATAGCGAACGAGTTGAAGATAGCTTGTTCTAAAATAACAAGAAGGGAAAAAAATCACGCCAACAATTTAGAATTTGCGTGCTTATAGGTTCCATTCATAAAGAGAACACATTAAGATCGAACAAAGAAGATACAATACTAATTTACTTTTAAGTAATAAGGCGATAGCAGAAAAACTAACGAACTGTAGGAATATTGTTTGTTCTAAAATAAGCTAAAGTGACAAAAATCGCGCCAATAATTAAGGATTTGCGTGCTTGTAAATCGCGTGCAAGAAGAGTATTATACGGTCGTTGGTCGTTCATTTTCATTTCGAATGCATCACTATTTTCATCTTTACGCTTTCATTCCAATTAACCATATAATCGGAGCAAAGAATTGTTTTCTTTTTTCCAGAATATAACGTGCGATACATTAATGAATCAGTGTTTGATGTTTTGGTTAACATTTTAAAAAATGGAACGTTTTATTCAAAATCATTCTCCCATGTATAAATTTCGAAAGTTCTCGCAAACAGTTAAAAATCGTGTAGAAAGCGTGGGCTATATTTAGTATACTTAATACAGATAGAGAAAAGAAACTTTTTTAACTGTGTGAAGATTCGAAACTTTCATTTACGTGTATTATGGGAGAATCACGCGATAATGAATGCGAATATTAAGAAGCATGACATAAATTGGGTTTAATATACTTCTAATTCAGTGACCTAATATTAAAGTTTTTCGGTATTAATAGACTGAATTATATGCTTTTATTATATTTTCCATGATTAATGCATTTGTGACAAGTTAAGCAAAAAACTACGTATTATATCGAATTTAAAAATGATTGCCTTAAATTGATATGATAACTATAAAGTATATTTCCGCGACCAACTGTTTTTAAATTTGATATTTTTTTAATAATTAAATGCGATTTTAATTTTAATTTAAAATCGCATTTGGGTAAAAAAATTTCATGCTTTTATAACTTTAGAAAAGTTAATAGATTAACTAAGACTTTTTTTTGAACTACAAAATTTAATGTTGCTTCTCTAAATTGCGAAATGAGGTAAATAAACGTTCAAACTGTTGATGATGAATTGTAGTTAACTGTATGCAAACATATAACTATCGCATTGAGAAATATTTACGATAAAAAATTTCAAATCAGTAGAGGAAAAAGAAACAGAACAAAGTTAAGTGGTAAAACAAAAGTCTGCACTCTAAAAACTAACTATTTTGAAAAATTTCAGTGTTGTTAATCAAGGTATCAGTACTATTTAAGCTAATCGAATGCCCGCACTTCATATTGGGAGAATAAATAATCAATAAATCAGTACTGCGAAATCATACATAAAGCTGAAAGACATAGACTGATGCAATTAATAAAGCTAAAATATTTCCAACTACTTATTTATTATTTGTTTTCCTTGCCGGTCGTTGTGCGTTATTTAATTAAGCAAAAGACGTTTCTTCGTTAATCCCATAAGAATAAAGATTAAGTGTATTCTGTATCACTTGACACGATGCTATTGCTGGCAACCAACTCATGATAGTCAAAATTTACCACTATCAAGTAATTTCACCGGTACTTAATCCCTACTGAGGTGTCATGAGATACCTATTTTCTCGGCATCTGTATTAAAAGTGCACAGTATTAGTGCAGTTTTAATAAATGCCAAATATGTCAATATACTACTCTTGTTAAATATATCAATATGATGTTATATTAGTAGATTTGTTAGCTATTATACCCTCGAACATTTTAGTTTTGTGCGAAATACATATATCTGAGGTAGCAAACAAAAGCCAAAATTTTTTAAACATATAAAACGTTTAAAGAAATTTGTTGGGACGACATATCGAATGAAAAGAAAGCTACCATGACTTTGTATAGCCGTACTATTCTAGTATGCTTTAATGTAAGAAATAAATGGTACAGTGGAGAATACATTTCATAATAATACTTTAAAGTATAATATTGTTTATCTTTCAATATTTATTTTTTAAAAATTCAATATTTGACTCTTTATGTTGATACAGTGAAGCCTCCAGGGAAGATCCCCTTTATGTACCGTATTATTTATTTCAACTTTTGGAAGGCACGTAATTTTTTCCATCGACTGTATGTTGAAGAAAACCTGTATGAGAAACCCTCAAAACCTCTCCCAGCGACCAATTCAATTAGAGTGATATAGGGATTTGGGGGTAATTATTGCTTTAAAAATTACGGTTTATTCGAATTTTTATTCCGTAACATGTTCTGGTAAAAATGTATTTTACGGCGAAACGTACCGGCTGATAAATTAACTTTTTACCGTTAAAAGCAATGCTATACTTGAGTGGATTATCATAAACATGATTCAGATTTTTATGAAATTAAATTAAATTCGTTTTTAAACAAGCAATTTGATTTTAGCAACAACAAAAACATTTGAAGAGGATATTAAAGATGCTACTTAGTGAAATAAAAATCCTCTTTATGCGACTTTTTTAAAAATTAACTTTTCGTTGGTAAATGATTATTTTAATAAATAAAACAAAATAACAATCTTTACAATCCCATTTATTTCCAAAAAAAGAAGTACTCATTAAGGAACCACACATATGGAAGCAACATTTTTTCGTATTACTTTGAATATGCAATATTTCTAGGTTTCATGGTCGATTAAAGAAACGCTACCCAAACAAAAATATGAACTATCGTCTTTAAGCAGAATGTAAATCAATACTAAGATGTCCACAAGCTCTAAGAGTGATAAAGTAGACAATGAACCCGCGCTTACTTCCGAACTTTGCAATAAGAAACGCAGCTTAAATATGAAAAATTGTTTTCACCAAAACAAATGCAAACCAAAACAATCATTCGATGCAGTAAAAACAAGAAATGAGCAGACGATTGACTATAAAGACTATAAGTTATCAAGAAAAAGATAAACATTTCTAAATTAAGGATTATCGTCTTGACAGTGAGTGCAGAATATTAATAAATGCCAATAATTTGCCATTTGTTAATAAATGGCTAATGACGTGTTATTGGGCCTGGGTCATGTGATTATCAGGGTCATTAATTGGGTATAATATAGCCTACGTCACAGGTTGTGTTGTTCCTACTAAATTTAACCCATGAACGGCATTTTCTGCGAGCCTAACTTCAAGCCACAAATAAACAAACGAAGTGTTCGATCGTTTAAGTAGCTGCTCGCCAGATTTTATTGCATTATAAAGAAAAGTTATTGAAACTAAATACAACTAAATAAACAACAACAACTAAAACAAATAACAACAACTACTAATAACAATAACTAAATAAACAACAACAAAATTCCATTCGTTTAGCATTGCGTCATATGTTGTTCCTACTAAATCGAAGTAGTTGTGTTTTTTTTCATATTATACCCAATTGTTTATAAAAACTGTATATACATAACTTAGCAAAAAATATATATCTTTTGACTAAATAGCAATTATCGTTGTCACAAAACAGAATATTACTCAATACCAATAGAAATTTAACATCGGATGGCATGCTATCGAGTCAAAGTCATGTAATCGGATGTTCTAGTCACGATATTCACATAAAAAGACAACGCACGCTTTCTCAGCATTCATCATCGTAAACAGACATACATACAAAGATTGAACTAAACACGTGAAATGAAGCAGACGATATCTCATAAGATGAAGCAGACGATTTATGCAACTTTAAAAAAAAAACTATTCCTAATTCAAATATGAATGACCGTCTTCATTAAACTAAATGCAAATCAATACTAATAACATGTCACCTAATATTAAAAATATTCAGGATAACCACATTAAAAAAAAAAGAAGAAAGAAACACAACTCATGCCATCCTCAGAATCATTATTGGAAAACATTCGAACACAAGAAATAGAGCAACCGACATTCTTCACGACTTTGCCTTTTCATCTGCAGCTAATAATATCAAATTAAAGTTACTGTGTTGAATGTGAAATCACTGATTTCGTGATCTTCAAAACCCGTCACGTCTTTTTTTACTTCAATTGTATTTCCTCCTTAGTATCATTCTTCAAACATAAAAGGATGAAAAAATGTACCGAGAATGTTCAAATGCTCTTAATTTAGGAAACATTTTTCATCTTCCAAGTTTGAAATTACAAAGAGCGGTGTTTAGAAAATGTAACAAAAAATCTTTTTGTAGTCGAGATAAAACTTATAAGTATTTGTAGCACGTAATTTAGTAGAAAAAACTTCTAAGTTTTGTCAGTGAATACTTATTTTAGGCAAAATTACTGCATGTTTAAAAACAAATGTTACGTTCATAATTTTAAGTGACGTAAAAATTCTTCATATAGTTTAAAAAGTGTTGTATCTTCTTTTGAGAGACAAAAATAGCTTTCTTACTTTATTTAGGTTTTGTTCTAAACTAGTTTACTTTTAACAAACTTTACCTTCAATTTATAGCTGACCTATTTGTTTTACCCAAACATTTTGTATGTAAAGTGTAGTAAATAGTGGTTGATTACAAACAAGAACAAATGGTTTCGTGTATCATGCCGGATTACTGTTAGTTGCAAGTTCAAAAAGTTTGTACTTTAAATTAATGTAAAAAGTTTTGAAAACAACGAACCCATTTTCGGATTTAATAAACGAAAATTTAACTAATATATTTGCCAAGAGACATGCTTGGAATCTTAAAGGTACAGTTGTAACCAATTCTTTAAAATTACATTGACTTGTTAATGGCATTGTTTAAAATTTACTTTAGGAATAAAAATTTTCACAATTTTGTTTACAATTTTTGCGTAAACGTAATTAAAAAGTTCTATGTTTTGTTAAACAGTTTTAATTAAAAATTTGTTTGTTGGAAAAGTCTTAAAAAAATCTTGATTTTTTTTTAATATTTAACTTTTGAAAAAATTTTTTGAAAGATATCTTGCATTTTTGAACAAGAAATTCAAAACTTTTATGTATACTTAAATAAACTTTTAATAAAATTATGTTTGATTTATCCTTTAACTCCTAGGAATAGATTTTTCAAGAAGTCTTACATTTTTTTCAGAAGTCTTACATTTTATTTTAAAATTAATGATATTTTTTTTTCTTATATATATTGTTTAAATTGACTTCTATGAATCAATCTTTTCATAAATATCCTATTTATTTTTTATCAACTCATTCAAAACTTGTTTGAAACTAATTTGTTAAAAACGAATTTCGTAAATAACATCGTTGGAACTGTAAGCTCTTTTCAAAAATAACTTAAGAAACAATGGTTTATATACTTGTTCGAATTAAATGGCTTTTGCAAACAGCTTAGAAAAATTTCACAAATTTATTAAACAAAGTTTTAAAATTTTTTAATGTTTATTTGTTTAAAAACAATTATTCCAACATGTATAATTGTACTTTATATTTTACTAAATAAAATTGAATAATGTTATTCATTTTGTAAGGAGCAGAACTAGTAAGTTATAATCTATAGTACTACTCCAAAATTTTCACATTAGTTTTAATTGAACATTTTGAATTTCTGTTTAACTAAAGTTAATATTGTCAATTAGAAATTGTCAGTTAATATAAAGCCTACGAACTTGCAAATACCTAGCTAATTGCTTACTATTTCTTTAAATGTGTGATAATAACTAGCACAGAACTGAACGTTGTTGTTATGTTGCAAATAATTCCTATTATTGCGAAAGTTAGGTAAAGGAAAACGCTTAAAAATAACCCAAAAACGTTTCTATTTTGTTTCTAAAATGTAGAAATGAGCACTCTTCTGCAACAATTATTGCAACATTTCTAGAATGCTGCAGAAATATTTCAAAATAAGATCCTCGAAATATTTCAAAAATAATATCCCAGAAATAATTGTATGGAATAGTTCAGAAAATTTTTCGAGATTTTATAATTTTTTTTCTGTGATATTTTTGTATTTTCTAAAACGTAATCTACATATCATATGCGCTATAGAATTTTCAAATATGAAATTGATTACAGCAAAATGTTTCGAGTTTTTGAAGTATTATAGTTAAAAATAAGTATTTTTGCGAAATAGTATTAATCTTTACATGTTTAGCTTTCAAAGTAACGGATATTAATGAGTAATAGATATTAAAGTAACAAATTATAAATAATTTGTGATGCATTTGTGTTGCATAATTATACTGTAACAAATTTTGCTTAAGTATTTATTTGCTTGATTTAATTATATCGTTTTATTCACTTACATCTTTTTTATTTATTTATATGTTTCTATTTATATATTTCTTATTCACTTATTCATTTTTTTATTTACTTAGTTGTTTTGCATCTATTTATTTTCTCATTTATATATTTATGTTTTATTCATATATATCTTTTTATTTATTTATATCTTTTTATTTATTTATTTATTTTTATTTGTTTATTTCTTATTTTATTTATTTATTTTTTTATCTTCTTAGTTGTTTTGAATCTATTTGTTTTCTCATTTATATATTTATTTTTTATTTATTTATTCATTATTTTATTTATTTTTACATTTATTTTTCATACATGTCTACTAGTTTAGCATTTAATTATATATTTTCCTTTTTATTTATTTTTCTTAAAAATATTCACGTGTTTGCAACCTGGAACGTTGTTGTTATTTTTCAATAAAATGCAAAGTAATCGGTTTTCAAACTAAAGCGAAATTCTATAAAGACTTATTTTATGTAATCCATTTAAATAACTTTGCAATTAATATAAATATTATTTTATTATCAATAGCTTTTCAATAATATTTGTACATAATTTGTTTCTTTCTTTTACTTTTTCTAAATATGAAGTTGTTTAAAGATACAGTAGATAATTAATTACTATAATAAAAACAATAACTAGTTACGACATTATAATTATTTTATTTTTTATAATCTAAATATTTTTTGTAATCCAAAAATTTGTATATTCAATTTTCGACAAAATCTTAAGGTTACGTTAATTACGCAGATTTCAGTTCATTTTTAAGGCTTTAGCGTAAATTCCTGGAATTGTATAATTATTTTAAGACATATATTTTTTTTCATATATATATATGTAACTTACATTAAAAATTTAAATTAAATTTTTTTTTAACTTAAGGTACGTCAAAGGTGACCTAAACATTTTTCTATTTAATTGATTTTTTTTGTGGGGGGGGGGCAAATATATGTGACCACAAGAACAACCTGCTATCGACTTGAAATTTAAAATTCGATTTTGTTTTTCTATACATTAATGCATAAATACAAACTTAATTAATATGTGATAGATCATTCACTTTTCACGTTTAAAAATTTATTCTTCGCTAAATTAGCAGAAGATAGCATTCACACTCAGAAAATATGGCAAAGTGTTGAACCATAACAATTTCCTCTAACATATAGGATTTCTGGAGAATATTTCTTCCAGTGATAGTGAACAATAACAAAAGATTTTAATACAAATAGAATTTCAGTAATAAATTTATTAGAACTAAAAAGTATGCTTATTTGCATTCTAACTTTTTATGCATTAAGTTAATAATTTATAAGTTCAGTAATAATTTATAAGCAAAGGAAGATAAATTTTTTTTCAATTAATTTATTTAAATATTAATACATTGCTTTTGTGACCACACTGCAAAAATTCCGACACTTTGGGTGCATTATCTGTAAAATCCATGTTACAGTAAAATATTATACTGTAATTTATTTAATCAGGGTGATTCAGTGATTTTACGGTAATTATACTGTAAAAATCATGATACATCAATTTTTTTCGTTCCGTTACTGTGAGAATGGAATTTAAGGTAAAAAGTACCGGCAGTCTGACTGTCAGTACTTTTTACCGTAATTTGATCTGGAATTTTTCACCGTACACTTATTTTATTGAAGGGTATGCTTAGCATTAATATCTTGAACCCTAATAATACGCGTATATTCTGCAATCTTAGGCAAGTTTTCATTTAAAATATGTTACTATTCAAATTAAATCATATTAACGTGTGTTTTATTCTTTTTCACCTGGTGTTGCTCTTAAGCAATACAGAGTTATAACTATGGTAATTTTTTATAAATACCCTTTTTATTCGATAGTGATTTTTTTAATACTAATGTAATTTTTCATGAAGTACATTTTTTACTATGGTTGACTTTCTTTGCTCACAAATAAATATTTTTTTTAGTACAAATTGTCATTTTTAAGATTTATTAATTACATAATAATATTGAGTCTCTTATGATTTATTTGTTTAATTTTTGTTGGTTGAAAATGTAATATTTATTAAAAATTATGGGGAAATAAACTTAATGAAAAACGAAAGCCATTTATTTATGTAGGAAAATGAAACACAATTAAAAAATGCAATAAATGTAATGAAATCGAAATGAGATGAAAAATGGTTTTAAAAAATTTTCAGGTTTTTTGACGCAAGATGAAGTAAAAAATGAGTAAATAAGTTGTTTTAAAAAATTTTAAAAACATTGTAAATACAAAAATGTGAAGAGGGATTAATATTCAATGTAAAATTAGTTCAAATTGCACGGAGAAAAAATATTCTTGTTAAATTAAAGTATGGTATAGTAAGACGTTTATGAAAAAAAAGAAACCTAATTCTGGTTAATAAAACAAAAATATACGGTATTTAAATCATTCATTTGGTAATTTTTCCATTTTCATGGTATGGATTTACCGGAAATTCTGGTTTTCACGATTATAGTTCTTACTATCACTCATTTAGCAAAAAATACAAAACTGAGAAAGAAATACTACAGAATAAATGGTGTCGTCAAATTCTAAGGTATCATGATAAAATAATCAAATATTACCACTTATACCAGTTTTTTTCACATATTGTAAAGCTATATTTTATTGTAAATTTTACTACTAGCATAACCAAATTGTTTCGGTACGAATTACCTAGTTTTTTGGTGTTCCCATAAAACCGGAAATACTATAAATCTTATCATATTCTGTTGGTTTTGTTCATACTTTTTTTCAGTGTGGCAAACATATTAAGGTTTCCGCAAAGTTATCCAATACTTCCGATATAGTTCAATGGGAAAATGTAATAGTTGTAATAAAACTAAAATATAATGAAAATTTTTTTGAAAGAAATATGCATGTTTTTGTCGCAACCAAAGATGAAAAATAAATAAACCATCTTAAACAGAAGTATTTATGAAAAGTTTAAGAATTAAATGTATAAGTGCAGTGTGAAATAATTCAAATTGGGGACATATTAAGCTGCTGCAAGCTAGATTCAATGTGCTCTACAATGTTAAAAAGTGAAGAAAGTGATAATGTATATAATGACTAATGATATACAAATTATCGTGATTTCTAATTTGACCTAAAAATTTCTTTCCTAATACAAATAGTCATCTTTACATTTCTACAGCTTTCTCGCACCTGCAATTATTATATTTAACGCTTTAAATGATTAGCACGATTATTCCAATTCTTAGGTCATTTGGCGAAATTCCCATCCTAAATATATACCTAAATAGAGATCAACGACTGCGTAGGAAACCATTAAATCACGCCTTCCAGGGAACACGTGTCCATTAAAACTGTAACGATAACTGGATCGTTACTTAATTAATCATAATTTTCTATTTATTTCACTGTACTTAAGTGTTTTTTTTCTTGAGAGATCTATCAAACTAAATTAGTAACGCCACTCATGAAGCATTTGTTTAATACTTGTAACTTTGAAATCGTGCTGTATTGTTTGAAATGCTTTATTTCCGGTATACAATAAAAAAAAAAAAAAAAAAAAAAAAATCGAAATTTAATCTAATTCTTCATACGATGCTGGGATATGTATGTCCCACATATCTACCAACCACTAAAATTCATGATTTTCTATTTGTTTCAGAATGTTTAAAGCTTTTACATGAAGAATCTATCAAATTGAATTTGTTACGTCACTCATGATGTTTAACATCGGTTTCTTTAAATCGTGCTGTATTTTTTCGGAATGCTTTATTTCTGGTATACAAACAAATCAAAATTTAATCTAATTCCTTCTACGAGGCTGGAATATGTATGCCCCACTTATCTACCAACTATTAAAATTCATGATTTTCTATTTGTATCAGAATGCTTAAAGTTTTTACTTTACAAAATCTATAAAATTGAATATGTTACGTCACTTATGAAACATATGTTTATTGTCGATTTCTATAAATCGTGCTGTATTGTTTCGGAATGCCTTATTTCTGGTATACAAACAAATCAAAATTTAATCTAATTCTTTCTACGAGGCTAGGATATGTATGCCCCACTTATCTACCAACTATTAAAATTCATGATTTTCTATTTGTATCAGAATGCTTAAAGTTTTTACTTTACAAAATCTATAAAATTGAATATGTTACGTCACTCATGAAACATATGTTTAATGTCGATTTCTATAAATCGTGCTGTATTGTTTCGGAATGCTTTATTTCTGGTATACAAACAAATCAAAATTTAATCTAATTCTTTCTACGAGGCTAGGATATGTATGCCCCACTTACCTACCAACCATTATAATTCATGATTTTTTTATTTGTTTCAGAATGTTTAAAGTTTTTACTTTAAAAATCTATAAAATAGAATATGTTACGTCACTCATGAAACATATGTTTAATGTCGATTTCTTTAAATCGTGCTGTATTGTTTCGGAATGCTTTATTTCTGGTATACAAACAAATCAAAATTTAATCTAATTCTTTCTATGATGATGAGTATATATGTCCCACTAATCTACCAATCACTAAAATTCTGAATTTTCTATTTGTTTCAGAATGCTTTCAGATTTTTACTTGAAAAAACTATCAAAATAAATTAGTAACGCTATTCATGAGACATTTGTTCTAATTCCGTTTCTTTGAAATCGTATAGTACAGCTTCATAATGGTTTATGTTTGGTACAAAAATGAACCATAGTTTAACCATCGATTTTGAATCTTAGTGATTATTAAAATATTCATTGATTTTGAGGCATGCAGGTCCCATTTACCTAGCAATCGATATAATAAATTTTCTTCGAACTAAAATATTTTTTTTTATCATTTTGCAAAATTTTATTTATTCTAATGCATTAATTTAAGTTTTATAATATTAAAGTAAAAAATTCCTATAAATTTTCTGTTCTACTAGAAATTAAGCAAATAATGAAAATTTTATAACGAAGGATAAAAAGAAATAATAATTTCTTCAAAATGTGCAGTTTTTGAACTTTGTTTACACATTGTTGAACTTAGTTGTGAACATTGTTGGACGCAGTTTTGATGTGAATAATAGACCTTTAAAAAAAATATCGCTGAATAGAGGGGTCAGTTCCTAATCAATTTAGTATTTTTTTAAAGCCACTAAGAAATTTTTGTTACTTTTCCACAATGTAATGAATTATTTAAAAATAATAATGATTAATAATGATATGGCTGTGGATATTTTAAAAAAAAATTATAACTGCCAAACCTAGAATAGTCCATATGCTATTCGTTTAACACCTTACATATAAGCTGAATTTACTTACCTTTGACGCTACGTCAATATGAATTAATTTTTGTATTTGCGTACTATAGTTTAATATAAAAAGGGAACATTTGATCATTGCATTATACATTAGTTTTGTATTTGTTACTCGCCGTTGGTCTCATGTGATGACCTTAATGCCGGAGCATCATATGAGGTCATTGGCTTCTTATGCAGTCAATATGCTAAATCAATAATAACGTATTTTTTCATTTGACTAATATTCTGTTTTTGTGTTGTAGGTGTTGTGCATTATAGTGATTGCACTGACGCAAAGTGCGCAATCGCAATCCGTGCGTTTAAACCCTTTCGGAGGATACTCTGATTCAAGCTTTGACCAACTTACTGATTTTAGCATCAATCAAGGATCTTATATTCCAAGCTTACAAGCCTCTTCGCTTTACTCTTTAATGGGGGATGACTCTTTTACGAACATAGGGGGATTTCCTTCGTTAAATCCACAGATGCTACCTTTTGCTAATCCCCTATCACCAGTACTTCCTCAAATAACACTATCAGCAGCAGCGTCGACTCCAATGAATACGAAAAGTAATGTTCGGTCTCCAAATTTTAATTCTTACCCACCTCGGACTGGTCAAGGCTATCCTAAAAAGAGAGGTGTAACTTTGGACATTAGAGGAGGAGGTTATAAATTGGAACAACAAGGCGCTAGACCATATAAAGCTCCAATAGCGGAAAGTTCTGTACAAAACCCACAGAGAGTGAATAGTGGAAAATATAATGGGTTAAACAATCCTAAACCAAATAGTGGTCCTCCTAGAAATAGAAAACCTAATCAGCGCCCAAGAGGTCCTAATATTAAAAACCCTCACTACAATGGAAAATTTGAATCCCCTTTGGCTTCAATACCTCCAAACGTAGAGTTTGTAAATCCGAAAAATGTTTTGCCGTTTCATCCTCGCATTTATAAACCATTCATGCAACAAAATAAGCAGTTTACATCCCAGATGCAGAGCCAAAATAATCAAAAACGATCTAAAGCACCATCAAGAAAACCAAATGCTGGCAACTTAAATTCCCATCAAAGGAACCCGTATAGCTCTGGGTATAATTCTGGTAGTTCGCCACCAAAACCCACAAGAAATAGAGGAAATCCTTTTGTCTCACCACTTGCTTCGTCTCAAAGTTATTCACCTAATTATCAACTCCAAGAGAGCCAGTTTCCTAATTCTCCATCCACTTCATCTCAATTTGGAATGCAACCCCAACAAACCAGTGATTATTTCCAAAACAAACCTCTCTATAGCGAAGATTTATTAAACCAAGACCCTAGTTTTTACAGTATGCTAAGTCAAACTCCAGAAGGTCGAGCAGTTCTTAGTCAAATGAAGCATCAGCAAAAAAAGAGTTCTCATTCGAGCCAAAAACCACAGAGTGCGCCCTCATTTACAAAACCACCAACTCCTCAAGATTTCATGAATGTCAAGGCTTTGTTAACCGGTGAAAACCTTTCCTCGTTTAATAGTGGCACAGAACATCAAAACGCACCCTCAAGTCAATCATCTTACCCCGGAAATTACGGAACTGATAGTAACATTCAAAGTCAAAAAACACCAAATCCGCCTATCGATTACCAGCAAATGTTAATGTATTATCAACAGCAACAACAATCATCAGCAATACCTAAACCATCCTCCTCTTACCAATCAGTAAATGGAGACTTTTCTTCATCACTTTCAAACGGGCAACCGAATTATTCTTTGAATCAGAATCAATTCTCGGGTGTTCAAACAAAAAACAACCCTTACGGGCAGCAAACATCAAACGTGCCCCACCATGATTTTATACCCCAAGGAGCTGGCAGTATAACCTATGATAACCCTTACAGCAATGGTAATTCTCCATTTAATAATGCAAATGTAAATTCTTTTAGGAACACTAACAAGCAGTCCAACCAAATTAACATCAAAGACATGGATCAGACCCAATTTACACTACCACCATTTTCCCCAACCGATCCTCTAGCCTCTGTCGATACCAATAAGGATCTTCGCGACTATTATGCCTATCAGCACACAGTTGCAAATCTAAAATCCCCTACTTATTCGAATGATGAAAGTGTGGCCATTTCGTCTCACAGTGAACCTTCAGCAATACACGAAATTTCTCCTTACCAGCCTGATGAGAAGAAAGTCACTGAATATGAAGTTGTGGTGCAGAAAGACAATTCGAAATCTCATACTTCCGGTTATATGACTCCGGAGCAATTGTTTGCTCCCCAAAGTACAGGCTTACAGAGTGATTTGAAATACGGATATCCTTCACACTCAGACTCGTCGCAATCCGCATCGTCAACTTCTTTCAGTCAAGAATCTGCTGAAGGCAACGGAGGAAAATCCAGCAAGGATGAACAAAGGGAGGGTAAGTGGTTATGAATATTAATCATTAGTGTCACACCTGTCTTCTTATTAAAATAGCTCATTTGCATTTAGGTGACACATAAGAGTTATTTACTTTGCTTTCTATTTTACCCTGTCATTTTCTATATCGTTATCCCTCCGATGTGTGGAGATTATTTAATTTCGTTTATATCTTTCGATGTGTAGACGGAAAATAAAGTTATCGTGATAGGAATAAAACCAGTTTTTATTTTTCAAATAAATTTAACACACTAGTTAAGGTTTGATTCAACATATTACGAATGTCTTTTATAATTTAAAAACCCTTCTATATGAGATTTTCTGAAGGATACATTTTTTTACGTGTTTTCGAGTGCTTAGATTCAAAACAATTTAATAATAAGATCTAGCATAAGGTTTCTCATCAAACACAGTGTAATATAAAGGTACTTAAATATATATATATATATATATATATATATATATATATATAACCGTCGGTGAACATCAGACCCAATTTTCGGCTTTACGACTACCAACGTTCGACTTTTGAACCCAATCCTGAAGACAAGGGAACTCCTGGATCAAGTATTGGGAGAATTTGCATTCGTTGAGGATTTTTTGATGGAACTAACCAGCATTTGCCTTACATGGGGAGGAAGACCACGACAACCTCCCACGGTTAGCCTGACGGCAAGGGGACTCTAACTCATGATCCGTCTACTATTGAGGATATTTCACGTCAGCACTGTGGTTGGTTCAAGCGGAATTCGTATCGACCAGCTATCGCCGGGATCAAACCACGGTTCACCTCATTGGAAGGCGAACACTCTATCCCCTGAGCCATTGCGACTCAAAAATATACTAAACAGTTCCGTTTAATTTGCACTGTAATATGTTTGCACTTAGTACTGTGTCAAGGTTACAGTAAGTGTGCACTGTAATGTAGTTCAACACGGGTTAAAATTTCTTACATAGTTGAGACGCCACATCTTGGAATTCTTTGGTTTGTGCACATTAAGTTATAAAAATAGGCGTAGAAATTGAAGGAGACAAAGTCTGATAACTCGTAGTAACAATGTTCACACCTTGTGTCCTCAGGTTTTGAAGCTGTTTCATTTTTACAGAATTACAACAATTGGACAAGTTAAAAAAAACTATTTGTTTCTATGGGCTGTCGTGCCATTGAGTTTTGTTTTAGTTAGGTATCATAGTATAAAGTGGAGATATTTATATAATATATCGTTCTATATTTATATAATATATCGTTATTTACCGTAGAGGGAGAATAACTGCATAAAAGCTAACATAGTACATAAAAATAAGCTCTACATAATAAGCAGGTTTACCATTTTCCAGAATGGAAAGAAAAATATGTCTGCTCTTCGAAAGAGAAAGATATCGGAGTCGTTTACCACATTTTGGTGGAGTTTCCCTCAAATTTTGCTTTGAAATCATATTAACTGAATCAATGCTACGTTTTGTTTCATTTTCTACCATTTAGAAGATACGCCAAGCTATACTAAGTACGCATAAAATATTTAAGAACTGATTCAGCCATTTAAACAGAAAAATAAAACTTCTTTTTACAACGCTAGCGAATTTTTTTACTAGAAAAATCTTTTTAGGAAGAAAACTAACGTACAATCAAATTATTAGACGCACTATAAGATTCTATGTAAAATCTTAATTATCAGGCGATACTATACAACTTTATTGTTTTTACGCGGCTGAAACCGGTTTGCACTTGTTTACGTTAGTGTATCAATTGGTTAACATTGTAATGAAATACGTTAAAAATAAATACAAATAAGAGGTATGTGAAAAATATCCTGAATAAAAAACCCATTACACGTATGTTTAAATATAAAAATATTGCAGATAAACTCGTCCAAAACATGTAATTATTAAGAAACTGCAGTGAGTCTGTGGCGTATCTACCACTACAAAAATTACAACTACAATTCACTAGTATATAAGACATGTTAACTCGACTCTATGTTGGGGTACCTTTTCATAGATGAAGGTTGACATGGTCGATAACTACTCTCCCCACATTGGTGACCAGGACGTGATGTGAACACGCCTACCTTGGCAAAAACGCCCACTTTGATCTGGATACGCCTACATCGGCAGTAACGCCTACTTCGTTGGATGGTCCACATTGAATAGTTGACTTGCTACTTGTGACTGCAACATTACCCACCTCCTCGCACTGTTGCTACTCAGTCTCGAGCACACAACGTCGGCCCGCATACACTCGACTGCTAAAGGCAACACAGGAGCGACTAAGACCGTGAAGTTAATGCACCTCTCACATTCAGCACTCAAAAATACGGTGATCTTAATACAGCTCTCCCGGCTTCGCACAAAACAGCAATGAATCAACTAGTGGCATCCATTCATCGAATTCTATCACAGATATAATTCTGGTGGGAGAGTACTGTGGCGTATCTACCACTACAAAAATTACAACTACAATTCACTAGTATATAAGACATGTTAACTCGACTCTATGTTGGGGTACCTTTTCATAGATGAAGGTTGACATGGTCGATAACTACTCTCCCCACAAGTCTAATAATTTGGTCTAATTATTATAATATACTAATATAATACCTGATATAATAAATATTCTATATTTATATAATATATCGTCTAATATATATTATACATCGTCGAATTTAACCAATTGATACACGAACGTAAACAAGTACAAACCGGTTTCAGTCGCGTGAAAACAATAAAGCTGTATAGTATCACCTGATAATTAAGATTTTGCATAAAATCTTAAAGTGCGTCTAATAATTTGGCCAGAGACTGTATTGCTTAACACTAGAAAGACGGAAAATTAGTATATGCCTATATTGGCGAAAAACAGTCAAATTGACTAGATTGTGAATGCGTCAATAACTTTGTTTAGAATTAATTTTTAACATTTTTTATACTATTTACAGTTACGTAACAAGTTATTAGTAAATATAAACAATAAAAAAATTATATGTTGTTCAAAAAGTCACGAAATTCTAAGAAATTGTGTCGTATTGTATACATCATTGTTTTTCTAATTGAAATTAAAAGCAGTCAAAATGACTTCCTTAGGCAATCTAGTGTTAAAAAAATAACTCTTCATTTGGCGTATGATACATTGCATTAAATAATTTGACGTAAGTGCTAAATATAAAGCTATTATAGAGTTTTAAAAATATTTTACAAAATATGTAGTACTTGACATTACTTTTGTGGATAATTGATATTTTCAATAGCTAAGATTAATTTTTGAGGCAAAAAAAGAAATACATATCTATAATTTTTGTTAGGCCTCCATTTTAATTTTATACTAATTAAATACTCTTTTCATAAAACAATTCTCAATCTATAATTATTACTTGTATTCTTTGTCCCAAAATCTTTGAAGGGTCCTGATATTTTCTGAGAAAACAAATGTCGTCGTAATCTCTAAGTAGGTAAAAATTAAAATCCATAACAACCTTACATTTTAAGAAATACGTTTATAAATGTTTTATTTTATATTAAACGTTTTGTCAACGAATTAATTTATCCATTAGCATTAAAATCACTGAGCTAAACAAGCAAAATATTTAAAAGACATAAAATTTCAAAGGATACATGAACATTTTTTAATTCGCAAAAGTTGTCAGGTCATGTTTTTAATTTGTACTTTCCTAACACATGTACGACGTTTTTTGTTTCAATTTGGTTTCATTTCCATTGTTGCCACTCAAAAAATTTAAAACAAATTATGCAATTGAAGATCAAGGAGGGAAAACGGTTTAGGTCCATGAACGCTGATTCTGAGAAAAACGAATTTCACGGTTTGAAAATTTTCAGAAATTATAAGAATCGTAAAAATAAAAGTATACATGAATGTAGATTAACATTATAATTTTAATGTAATATCTTTACATTATATTTCCTAATAATTTAAAAATAAAATTTACTATTTTTGATGTAGAAAAAAAAATTAAATTTGAAAATCGAGTTGGGCAAAAATCGTTTTTTCCTCAAAATTAATCAGTGGTTCCCCACTATTATTCCCGGCGTCTTCTTCAATGTAGTTTTTTATTTTCTTGTCTATGCGTGGCCGGGAACTATTTTTTCCCAGCATGGCCCATCTTCACTATGAAATAACTCTCGGGGAGAATGGAGTTTTTACGTTATGAATTGTCAAAACTTAGTGATCCTCTAACTGCAAATCCAATTTTTATTTTATATTATACACGTCGTTAAGCAGCCGACCCAATCTTTTGGGTTTACGACTACTAATATTCAACTCCGTAGCTTTGCAATTTTGAACCCAATCCAGAATACGAGGGAACTCCTGGATCAAATATTTAGAGACATTTGCCTTCGGAGAGGACTTTTTGATGAAACTAACTAGCATTTGCGTTACATGGAGAGGGAAACCACGAAAACCTCCCGCGGTTAGCCTGACAGCAAAGGGACTCTAATCCATGATCCGGCTATCACTGAGGATATTTTACGTCAGTACTGTGCTCGGTGTGAGTCGGTGCGGAATTCGTATCGACCAGCCTATGCTGGGATTCGAACCTGGTTCACCTCATTGGAAGGCGAACGCTCTATCCCCTGAGTCACCACGGCCTCCAAAATATATACAAATAATTCTTCTTCGTTTCTTTTCGGTTAATTTTGGTTCTTAGCCAATCACAAACTGTTACCCATATGCCGTAACTCTTAAACTGTGCCAGATACAAGGACTCAAATAATTACTAAAGTAAAGGTATTTCATCTCTCCTGTAGTTATCTACTAAAAAATAACATTCTCATTTTAGGAAGCGACAGAGCTGCTCTACATCTACCCGAAGACGTGTCCATCTATGTTGCCCGGCAAACGGAAAATCCTTATGTGTATGAGTACACCGAAGCCTACGATCCGTTTGCTTTCGACGGATCAGACAAGTCCAATATCGATCACCAATCTTCTAAGGAAACGGAAGTAATCACTGCTCATCGGGAACCTGAATCCGACGATGCATTTCAAGAAAGGATTAAAGAAATACATAAAGTATCATTTATCTCTAATTAGTTCACCAGGTTTTATGTTAAATAGCTGTATAAGTGAAGTTTCTGTCTTTCAGAAAGGTTTAGCTTAAATGTTAACATACCGTGACATTTTTATCACCGATAAAATAAAATTGAAATAAAATGTGATGAAATCAGTTGGGAATCTTGATCCTATGATTGAAAATTCCAGTGAATGAACAAGTTAAATTACATTTATGATCTTTAAGAAATCCGGCTTATCTATTCAGTGGCATTTTCAATTAAACCAATTCTTTTTCTTTAAATGCATGAAAAAGTAGTTGAAACTATTTTATTATGCAATCTTAAATTTCTAAAACTCACTAAAATGTCATACCCATAGCTTTTTAAAATGTATTTTATCCGTCGTTGAACCGCCGACTCAATTTTTGGGTTTGCGACTGTTAATGTTCAATTTCGTAGCCTTGTAATTTTGAACCAGATCCAGAAGACAAGGGAACTTTTGGATCAAGTATTGGGAGAAATTTGCCTTCATGGAGGATGGAACTAACCCGCATTTGCGTTACATAGAGAGGAAAACCACGAAAACCTCCTACGGTTAGCCTGCCGGCAAGGGGATTCTAACACAGGATCCGTCTACTACTGAGGATATTTTAAATCAGCACTGTGGTCGGTGCAAGCCAGGTGCGGAATTCGTAATAACCAGCCATTGTTGGGATTTTAAACTGGTTCACCTCATTGGTAGGTGAACGCTCTACCCTCAGAGCCACACGGCTGGCTTTTTAATTATCTCCGTTTCAAAAATTTACCTCCAGGGTAAGAGACTTAAGAAAAAATATATTTAGGTATGTTCTATTATATTTCCAGCAATCGCTGAGCTGTATTTTGTTACTTTTAACATTTATGTTATTATGAAATTGAAATGAAATGCGAATTCTCGCAGATTTGACGAAATTGCTTCCTTACTCGTATTTTATCTCAGTGCATTCTGCAAGTTCATCGATATTTTTTATTACTTGATTTTAATCCGTTTGCACTGAATGACAGGATGATACAGGATTTTGCAGTCTCACTTGTCAAGCAGTATTCTAGGTTTATATTCCAGACAATACCATGGTATTCATACACTCACTTCTTATTAAACGTTGTATTTCCAAATTCGATATGGTGCATCTTTTGACGAAATTTGTATCCTCAAATAAGTGAAGATAATAATTTTTTTCCCTTTGACGAAATTTTCTCTCGGAGCATTTCCCAAGTAACAGTTTCTCTATTAACAAAGAAGATTTCCTGAAATTGATTATCCAGTATTTTCAGTAAAACTTCTCTTTATGGGTTTCAAAACCTTTAATGGTCGGTTATAGTTTTAGAACACACACTTCATTTTGTAAATTTTAAACTAAGAGAATTTTAAAATTAAAATAAGAAAGAAATATTTTGTTATCAGTACCTTATGTAAGGTCAATTTCTAAAATGCTCTGAATTATAATTTAACATGTTCTAAAAGAAAGCAAAAAAATTTTTGAAATCTAAATTATTAAAACGTGTATGAAAAAAAACGCGCGTAAAAGCAGCAGAAATTTCACAAAAAGGATAAATGTAGTAATAAAGGAAACGAAGTAAATAAAAACAAAAATATGACCACCGAAGCCGACGTCTTCAGGGGGTACCGACCCCGGTAGCTATAAAACAAGTCGCCGACGTCTTGAGGGGGGGGGGGTCAAATGTCTAAAGTAATACCCTCAGTACCCCGAAGGTTTTGTATAGAAGTCCAGGAAAAAACATGAAATACAAAGAACCAACTTAGAAAAGTATCTCTCTGTATCTTCACACAGTACTTCTCTTTAAATCATAATTTACGCATTCGTAGAATTTTCTCTTTCAGTTAGTTACCTCAGAAATCGAGTTTGAATTGTACCTTTTAATTTTTTCTTCATAAATAACTTGAACTAATTAAGACTTTCATCAAGTTAGTGCGTGCTACAAAGAAAATTATTCAAATTCATTGTAATTTTGATCGATTTAGCTATGGTTTGTAAAGAATATATTTCATTCATTTTTACCTAATTATAAACTCTTATACTGCTCTTTGAACTTTAGGTTATAGGTTATTGGGTTAACTATTAATCCAAAAGAATATTTCTAATAAGCATTGTAAGTTTGAAAGAAGCCTAAAATCGGTATGCTTTCCGGCAATGTACAGATCGCAAAATAAAAAAACGAACCACCCTGAATAACTTTTAAACTGATGATCAGATCTTCACGTTTAGGACTCAATGGTTTGAGGGGGGTGCTCTCAAATATGCTAATCCATTAGTGCCGACGTAATTTTAAGCTGCGAAATAAGACCCAAAAATGTACTTTCTCTGAGAAAATATTCCTTTTTCTTCAATGGAATTGGATTTCTGATTACCAGAATATAGGGAGTAGCCGCAATCTGGGAAATATGGTCCCTATACTTTGATCAGGAGAGGGGTTTACTTTTTGCGTATTTCGCTATTATCTCGAGAACTTTTAGGCGAATTCAGAAATTTTAGCATGCGCTTGCAAAATTTGAGATAATTCTATGCAAAAATAAATGTTAGCGCATGTTTATTATTTTTTATTATTTTATTTAACAATAGTCGATAAAATTTTTAATTGTAAGGCATAGAATTTTTTTCTTCATTTTTTCAAAGTATCTAATTTTACATGGCAAAATACAAAATTTGGGCAAAATCGGTTGAATAGTCCCTGAGAATTCAAATTTTTAAAAAAGTTGTATATTCAAACAATTTTATCTAGAAGAGCACAGCATTCTGAAGATGTTTAAATGAAGGAACTCGAGTTCCAAACTAGTATCCTATGTCAGAAATACATAGTATCCCATATAAAACTATCCGAATATTAATGATGATTCTGTTGAGAAGTAAATAAGCATGTGTGAAACACACCGAAGAGCCATTACATTATGACCACCTTTAGCCCTCAACACTGCTAGTACCCGCCGTGGCATTAATTCCACAAGGTGCTGATAGGTAGTCTGAGGTATCTGGTACCAAGCGCTCACCAACTGGTCCTGCAATTCCCTCACATTGCGAGGGGGTAGCGTGGGAGCACGAATTTAGTTTTCGAAGTAGGGACCACAAATGCTCTATTGGATTAAGGTCAGGTGAATTTGGGGGTCAAGACATGACTTGAAAGTCACTGGAATGTTCCTCGAACCAATCCATGATGATTCGACCCTTATGACATGGTGCATTATCCTGTTGGTAAACACCATCCCCCGTAGCAAAAACTGTTGCCATGAATGGGTGAACCTGGTCTGCAACTATGTTCAAGTAGCTTACAGACGTCAGGGATTGTTCTGTGAGGATTATGGGTCCTAATGTGCCCCATGAAAACATTGTTCCTGGGCGAGCCCATTGTTATAGATTGAGGGTGGTCATAATGTAATGGCTCTTCGGTGTATATTAAATTCATTTTTTCTTTAATTAATATGGTTTTGTTCTCAGCCTCCAACATCGGCCAAACATTGTATGAAAAAAAATTAAATAACATTTCTCCTTATCAAAATTTTTGATTTCAGCTTTTAACAAAAGCACCCAAGAACACTTACATGGTGAATCCCACCGAGCCTGCGTTTGTCCGTCCCACTTCATCTCCATTTTTCAAGAAAGACAGCGACAAAGGTGAAATGAAGAACCACAAGAACACACACTCATACGTTTATCAATATTCTCCTTCTGAGAAACAAACAGCAAAGGTGTCTCCCTGGCAGAGTTGGAAACCGAATGCTTCTCGATATCACTTGCCGATACCCGATGCCAAACCTCAACTCACGACAACGTCTGCTCCAACAACGACGACGACCACCGCACAACCAACCACTACAACTTACGCCACAACGGAATCTCCAGTTGAGAGTCCATCCGCCTATTCCACAACTTCTTATTACTATGATGGAGACACACCAGTTTGTGCCAAACACAACAACTTGACTTATTGCTTACAAGATCCTGAATACCCAAAGTAATTAAAAATTTCTATCATCTTTCAATTTGTTAATTTTGCTTCAGAACAAATATTGGGAAAAGGGTGATAGCAAAGAATATAGAGGGAATACAGAAAAGAAGAATTCCCTCTATATTCTTTTAAATAAGAATATAAAAGAATATATTCACCAAAGAATATATTCTTTGGTGACAGGGAGAACTAATTTTATAAGTTTGCCCAAAATAATAATAATAATAATAAACATTATTTTTAACATACTTGGTATTTTTTTCAAATTAAAATTTAAACTAGGGTGGCTTGCAAAAATGCAAGTAAAATCAAACTGGAATTAATTTTAATTTAAAAATATAGTCTTCAAAAAATAAATCTTATTAATGTAAACATTAATGTTAAAGCCTACTAAATATTAGTTTTTAATTAAGTAGTGAATTATATTCCAACTACGTAAAAAAATAAATTATTTGACAAATTATTCGCCAAATAATTATTATTCACCAAATTATTCGGCAAACTATAAGCACCTTTTAAACACTTTTCAAGCACTCAAAAAATATTTTTAAGCACTTTAAGAAAATATCATAACTAGGCAGGGTTGGAGAGTTTTTGACAATTGACGGTTTTATATTGTTTACGTTTATCTTCATTTTGAATTATATAAATAGGCCAATTTGAAAGTATATTTTTTAAAGACTAGGCCCATGACAGGAGGTAAATGAGGGCAAGTTATAAAATTGATTAGTTAATTTATTGTTGCTTGCAAAAATGCAAGTAAAATCAAACAGGAATTAATTTTAATCTAAAAATATAGTCTTCAAAAAATAAATCTTATTAATGTACATATTAATGTTAAAGCCTAATAAATATTAGTTTTTAATTAAATAGTGAACTATATTATGTATATAATAGTGAACTATAAGTTTTTAATTAAATAGTGAAACAAATTTTTTTTTCAAAAACCAGCTGCCACAAAAGAAACTTATTAGGTGGACCGGAAAGTAATGTCGTTTCGGAGCATTAAATATTCGCTAGTCTTAAAAACCATTAAATTTTTTTCGATCTATTTCGATTCATTTTCCATCCGACATTGTAAGGTTGTTGCTAACGAGGGTGAATGCATTATAGATTAAAAATAAAATCTTGATAACAAATATCAAATGCACCTAAACGATATCACTTTCCAGTCCACCTAATAGTTTCAATATTTGATGAGATGGTTTTTAATTTAAAAAGTGAGAACAAATAAGATCTTTTGTAATCAGGGAATTAGGCTCCTTTTTTTACCAAGTTGAAGTGACAGTAGTTGTACTTTATTTTTGTTGCACCAGAGCTACATAAGGGCAACTAAAGATAGCCTGAGAAACATCCCTGAGGATGATCCGAAGACATGCCATCACAATTTTGATACTCTGCAGAGGACGACCAGAGAGCGAAGTCGAGCATTTTACTATAGAACAGTTTAACGAGAACCGTTACCACAGATCCTCGGTCCCTTCGCAGTCTGATTAAAAGAGTCAATCACCCATTCGCTGATCTATGCAAGTGATGCTTGATATCGGTGATCTACCAGGAAACGAATAAGTTGGTGTGTCAATAAAATATATGGTTTATTTGCGAATTCATAGCCATAGTATCTAGAATTATTAAAAGTTGTTAATAAATTTTTATGTATATGTAGAGACATAATAAATGTATAATTACAACACCGTATTGTTTTCAGAGATAAAATCAAAGAAGCAATCGAACAAAACAGGCATCCACTGGACCATTTTCTGGTGGACATTAGCGCATCCTCCAACGTTGTTGATGATAGTTTGAATAAAGTATTCGAAAACTCTGTACCGCTGCAGTCTACAGCAGTTTCGTATTCCTTCGAAGGTAAAGCAATCGCACCAACGCCAAACGAAATCAGCAATTCTTCTGGGTGTACTTCCAACATTTACTACGCTAAACCTTTAAGAGCAATCAACACTGCCGGACAATGGAAAATTATTGTAAATGTGGAATTTGAAGAAACTGGCGCAAACTACACCCAAACAGTGAGAATAGAAGAATGCAAGTAAGTGTGTGGAATAATTTTTTCCTCTTTATTACTATGTTTTTATAAATTTACTTTCCCGTCTTTAAGTGAAATTTTGCAATCGAAATTTCCCCTACTTTCCAACTAGCTAGACTATAGAGTGTTCTAAGTTTCGATTAGAGTTTTATATCTGATGCTAATATAAAATAATTTTCAAATTATTGTCACTAAGTTTTAATAAATTTGCTTTTGTATCTTTGAGTTTGGAATCTTGCAACTGAAAATTCCACAATGTTCCAATAAGTAGAGAACGTGCAAATTTTAGCTGGAGTTCTACGCCTGAGACCAATAAAAATGACAGTTGTTCCCTAAATGTTGCTAGCAAACTGTTTTCCAATCGATATTTAGAATACTTTTGGACAACAAACTTACGGTTCAGCTATCACAAGAACTTCTCCAGACTGATAGTCTGTGGTTGTCTGCTACTATGGATGGTGTTTTCCACACTAGGGAACGCTGTAAGCTCCATACCGCCTATACATCCGGGTTACTGTTTCCGGTGTAATTTAAAGTCATTTGGCTCACAACGTGATCATTGTGTTTTGAGATTCTTGCAAACGTGGTATTTGATTACTTATTACTTGTGATTACAATGCTAACAATACTTGTGTTTACAATGCAAATGGTGCTAACACTAACGTAAGATGGTGCACAGCTTGCAACAAGAACAAAACAGTAATAAACAAATGGAAAGAGGCCAAATCAAGACTGCCAAAAAAAGCGAGTTATTCAAAATCTAGCAAACATGTCACCTTTTTTTAACAACATATCTATAAATAACTAAAACAAATTTTCACTTCAAACTCACCAGAATTACTTAATAACATTCATATCTTAGGAAATACATCAGATTTGAGCTCAGAAATTATTTAATTTATTTCGCGCTTCGAAAACAAAATTATCCGTTTGAAAACATCGCCTCGCAGAATAAGCTGTAGTAAGTAGTTGCAAACTTTCTAACAGGAACTAGAGCAGGTATTGAGCTCCAGATTGTTATTGTTTACTTTTATACTGAAAACACCATCCATAGAACAAGAGGAAAACCGTATCTAAGAGAAGAAAATTAAAGCAACGGCCTGACTCTCACAGCCTAAACCACTGTAAAACCGTTCATCATTTGCCTGTATTCCAAGTAACTCATTTTCATAATCACATTAACTGCAAGTACGTCTGATATCTGGAAACGTTCTCGTGATAGCAGAACAATACGGGAGCAATTGTTTCATTAAAAAAAGGAAGAAAAAAAAGGATAATAAAAAATTCAAAAATTATGTTTTTCGAGTAGACTGCGAACCCATTTCTGCCATGTATTACTTTACCAGCTTTGGTGCCCAAGATTATTCACACTGATTACTTTCAAACACAGGGTGTTTATACACACGTACATATTTTTTATACATAGGTAGGTGCAGGTACATATTTTTAGAATCCGTGTAAAATAAAAATAAAATAAAAACTTTGCAAACCAGGTCAGAAATTAAAATTCAGGTGAGAATGTTTTTAAACGTAAACCACTCTTATTAATAAAAGCAGAGGCAAGATGGAAATAATTTAAAACTAGTTTGTTTGTGGTTAAAGGTAAATGGTTTTAGAGAATGTATCTTAGTCCCACTGACAAGTACGTTAATTTTTCAAAACTCTAATCTCCAACTTTTCAAACTCTTAATGATGGTCAGTATTTAAATTTTTTCTCTCGTTTTAATACTAATTTACCAAATTTGTTTTTCACTTTACCTCTTTAACTATGTCTTCCATTTCTTTTAAAATTGATTTTTCAAATTGTCGATCATTTTTGCGATAAAAGGCGGATATTATGGAACACCTGCAATTCTATAAACATCATTCAAATAACCGTTACTTAAAAATAACTAATTCAGATTTTTCTAATGTTAACTATTTTATAATTTCAATTTAATGTTGCAGCTATTCGTATGGATTCGTCGCCACTTGTGGTACAGAAACTATCTCAGCCTGCCTGCAACAATACAAACTATACAGACTACTTGCCTGGGAACCACATAGAGGATTTTATATCGATGCCTTCTTGCTACCCATATCATGTTTCTGTGGAAGCCATGACACACATAAAAGATAATTAGTAAATATTCTAACAGTTCACAGAAATATCGGATGCAGTTTACAACAGAACCACGGAGATAATTTTGCAGGCGAGATGTGCATTTGAATAAATTTATCTGTTTCGGAATGAAATGAGTTACACAAGATAATAATTAGAATGTGACATTCTTTTATGAAAAAATACTGGATTAAACAATGAACGTTTCTTTTTTTTATCTTGAACAAGTTTTGTGCTATATAAACACTTATTTTTGCTTTTTTAATGTTTGTAATATGTTTCTTAAGCAATACAATAGACTTATACATTTATGAAATGAATATAAATTTAAACAGTAAAACTAGAATGTACTTGTAAAATGTTGAAAATTAAAAAAAAAAAAGTCAAAAATGCGTTGTATTATTAGCACAGGACATAAAAACATTTGTGCCCACCGTAATATATTTAATTTTATAATATGCTTTCAAATTCATTTGAAAATGAAATCATGTGATTATGAACATTTAAAAACTAAAATGGTAATTAACAAAAGAACTCTCGATTTGAAATGCAATACATATGTTTCTTTGCCCATTAAATATTGGGTTCATTACTAACACGATACGATCGACAGATGATTGAGTTAATTACTAATAAATGGAGCTTATTCTGTCTTAAACGGAAAATTATAAACTCCCTCCTCTTTCCCATTAAGAGAACTCTTTAAAATAATAATGGTAGTATAAAAGATGCATATTTTTTATTTTTAATATATTTTTGCTCAAAATGCAATTATCAAACTTTTAACTAGATTTAACGAGGTTCCTCTCAAATTATTTTAATATGATTAATTTACAATTCCAATATTAAAATATTTTAAATAAAAGGTAAATACGCAGGGTATGCTTTTATTTAAAAACGAATGACAAACAAGATTTTATAATGTTGAAATCTCATTTGAAAACTTCAACGATCAAACTTCAACGAAGTATCAACGATTTTCTTGGCCTTTTTATCTAAACTTATCTTGGAGTATGCATTTTTATTATTATTCTGGTGTATACATTAAAAAAAAAAATGAATATATATCTATATATATATGAGTTGTCACTAATTGAAATTTGATACCTGATTATATTTTTATTCAAAATCGAATGGCAAAACAAGATTTTCGCTACTTTTTTATTTAAACTTACCTTGCGTATACGTTTTTATTGTTATTATTCTAGTGTTTACATTTAGAAAAAAGTAATATATGTATATATGAGAGAAAGTGTTGCCACTAATTGAAACTTTATATCTGATTACTATTTGATTCTATTATTCTAGTGTCAGAGGTACAGAAACATACTGTTTGAAATTATTGTAAATGCAAAATTTTATTTTTTTAAATGTATATAGTTTGATAAATGTTTGCGTTTTTTATTAAAAATATATGTATAAAAAATTTACAATTATTTTCAGAGAATATATACATAGATTATTTTAATGAAAGAATTTTTGTATTTATAATTTTAAAAATGGTCTGTGAAAAGAAATTTTACATTGATCTCAGGTGACTTAAGATTGCAGCATATACAAGAATTTATGCACAAAAGATACACAATCTTGTAAAATTTATTATAGAGCCATATTTTGTTATTATGAATATGTATTTAATGCTGACTTATTGAATATGTCTGCAAATTGTTTACAAATAATTTTGGTATAGCAGGCCTATAACAAATAAACTTTATGATTGCAAATTTTTTGTTGTTTATTCCATGCTTTAGTTTATTACATTAAGTGTATAAAAATAAAGGAGCTACAGTAGGGTTGAAAAAGAATTTAAGTGTAAATAAACTAATGGTTGAAAGCCTTGTCTTTGATGATATAAACTAAGTGAAGGATATCCATTCTCAGGGTGATTGTGAGCTCAAATCAAAATTCCAGAAAATTTCTTGAGTAAAAAAAAAAAAGTTTAAATATAAAAAAAATTTTAAACAAGGTTTTTTTTCTTTTTCTCAATATTTCTTAGTTTACTTAAAATATATTTAAATTTTACACATCCTATGATGACCTGGTGAAGTAATTAAAATTTACAAGTATGTCTTACTTTCTTGAGTTTATGATTATAATAACTATTTACTGATAAAAAATGAATATTAATCATGAATATAAGCTTTTAAAGTATCTGGCTCTCCCTTACAAACAAATAAAATAAACTGTGTTATTAAGTTCCACCTTCGAAAATTTGATTTTCGGAAACTTCTTTGATCAATGATTTTTTTAAACGTCTGGACCTTCGATCTCCGGTAACTTCCTGATCACTATTAACGAAAAATCTGGATTTTTTACGGAGCACAATCAGCCTGCATTCTGTAATTATTTCATCAAAAAAAAAAAAAAAAAAGCCAGAGTATATCGATAAATAATTTTTTAATATGATTCATCTATGAATGAAGGTTAAGGATACAGTATTTTTCATTTTAAATTTAATTTGGTAATAGCAATATGCCTAAAAAGTTTCTATGATAAACTGAAAAGGTAATTCAATTAATCCTTGGCATTCGTTATTATACTGAAAGTTACAAAAACTTTATATACGATTTTAAATAATGTTATATCTTTATTTTCTTAGTCTGCTAATCAAAAAACGATACACCAATATTTTAAATCTCTTCTAGGAAATATAACTCCTTAATAGGCGCATAATTTTGAAGAAAACGCTTAAAGTGTCTATTTTTTTAACTAAAGAAAATTATACATAACTTATAGTATGAATAAAGTGGGAAGAAAAAGAAAAAAAAAAAATAGACCACACCATTCAAAATAACTTCAAAAATATATATATGTATATATATATTTTTTTAATTGTAAGGTACAACATTTTTAACATCACTTTAAAGAATATCATTATATATGGCAAAATATAATGTAATGATTGAATAGTTCTTGAGATAAATTATTTCAATCTTTCTAGAACCTTACTTTTGAACACTCCAGCTCTGAAATATCATAGGTAGAAAAAATAAAAAGCTAAATTTCATCCCTTCATTTTGGCAATAGAGAGAAGAAAAGGGTTAATCAAAATGTTAAATGTAAATTAAAACAGTACAAATAAAATATGATAGAATTGGTTTAGCTTTTAGTGTATTAAGGATCTGTACAGTTTAACTCTGAAATTCCTTATTTTTTTATCGAATTATTGCTAGGCCATTTATAAAATCAAATACCAAAACGAATGTGATTTTATGAGAGACACGCACTGTATTACAAATAAATATTTTACCATGAATAGGATTAAAGGCAAGCTCTTAAAACTATAATAATTTTAATTTGTAACATACTACTTTTACTTATTCGAAAATTATTTTTACAGTTCTCACACTTGTATTTTTATATCTTACTGCTATCATATCAACCTAATTTTAAAGATAGTATATTCCTTTTATTGTAATGCCACATTTCACAAAGCATTTTTTTCCCTCCTTAATGTAAACAAAACTTGCAGTTAATAATATTTAGATAAATTAATAACGAATGTTTAAATACTACTTTATTTTTGTTAAACATTTACATAATGAAGATAGAAAAAACAAACAATATACAATTAATATAAATATCAACAAAAACAATAAGACTATATCTAGTTAATATCAAGGTAAGTTTATGTTAAACAATAAGATTGTAATTATATCTGAAAAATTACAATAATACATTTTTAAAAAAATGCAAATTTATATTTACTCCATGCATTTGTAATCATTAAGGAAACTTAGGTTAGGATAAAGTATTAATAATAAGAAATAATTAAAATATATACATAAACCTAATACTTATTTTTATTGCTATAATATAAAATAAATCTAACATAATTGTGTCAATTACATCACATTTGATCAAAAACAATTAGAAGAAGGGGAAAGAAATATATGCAGTCAAGAAATATTTATGAAGGCATCAAAATATGTTTGAAATGAAAAAGCTTCTTTACTCTTCAGAAAAAGTATTTTCTTGCGATTTGAAATTTTTTTTTTTTAAAAATGTGAGCATTATTTTGCTGTATATTAAACTAGGTAGGGTAAACTAACATGTGAAGGAACACTTAAGCTTCGCTTGTCTTTTAAAAAATCATATTAATTTCAAAATTCGTAATTTTAGTTAAATGACAGTGTCAACATATTTGTTACTAATTGCAAATTATGTAAAAAATTTTAGAGAACTTACATAATATTGTTTTAAAGTTTTGGAGGTTCAAATAGCAAGTAGTAAGAAGACCAAGTGAAAGAACAGCTCTTACCAGTGAATGAACACCCAGTACAGCAACACTTAATTTTGGTTGATTTTTAATGCTCTTTATGAATTTATAAGCCATACAAATATTTAAAAACAAGCCTATTCTTGAAATTACAACATATAAATACTCGGAAAATGTTAACTTTTTTTTTTGTTGAATTGAAAATTAAAGTGTCAACATATTAACACATACTGTTCATTCACTGGGAAATCTATGCCCAGTAAGGGAACATGCCTGTTCCCTCACTAGTTAGAAGTTGTTTTTCGTATTTTTAACATATTTTTGATGCGGAACATCATTAAAGGTACAAGAAAATTAAAGTTTTTATTTTATTTTCATTAACTTAGAAAAAAAACCTGCAAAGGAACACTTGTTCCTTCACTGGTTTTTCATCGTTTGGTGATCCAGTGAATAAACACCCTCTTATCTCGGTACTTTATTATGCTATGATGCCTAAAAAAAAATAAAAATGTAACTTCAATAACTATATTTTTAATTCTCGTTTTCACAGTGAGAAAAATAAAACTATTACATGCAATTAAATCCACTTCAAACATATGAATACAAACACTCACCTTATAATTTTTCAAAGAAACAAGGTGTTGCAGAGATAATAACAAATTCAAAAATTTTTCCAGAGAAGTCTATTTGACCAGGTAAACCAAAACATTGCTAGATGACTTCCTATTGTTTGGCAGTAAGCTATTGTTACCAATCAGTCTAAAGAAAAACTTTCAAATTCTTATTTTGAATCAATATGTATGAAATGTTCCTTCACTGGTTGGTTTACCCTACCAACAATAATGATGCATCAACATATAATTAAAAATATTAAATTAACTTAAAATAAAATAAAAGAACAATGTTTATAATGATAAGGATTAACAAAATGTAATAACAAAAAAAGTTTTAAAAAAAACATTTGTAATTGCCTGGAACATTGTATAAAAACAGATAACATATTTAGATACTTATTAAAAAAAAAGTAATTACGTTTGAAAAAATAAAGTAAAGACAAATTTATTATTAGAAACAAATGAATTAAAAATTTAATATAGTACTTATAATAAGACTTTAATAATTTAATATGCTTATATTACTTTATTTTAATGATTTAAAAGAAAAAAAATGACTTAATCAAAATTAAAAAGCTCATAAAATAATATAGATTATTACACTTCTTAAAAACTATAAAAAAAATAAATAAATAAAAAAAACTCAAATGCAGCCTATTACATAAGAGAGTGATAAGTGCTAAGCAGAGAAATAAATTGCAAATTCAAATGAAGAATATTTTTAAGAAAGTGGCAATGTGTTAAAATAAAAAAAGGTGAAGATAACATCTTGAAATTGACATACTAAAAATAAAAAAAAAATTAAAAAAACATTTGTAAGTAGCAAGTTGTGACAAATTTTTATTTTACAGAACAGATAGGCTACACCTATAGCATTTACAATTTTAATTATTTAAAAAAAAAAAGAAGAGGAAAATATAATATAGCAGATATCTTATATTTGAATGTGTTTCAAATAAAGATAAATATCATCAACATATGCTTCGTAACTAACACTGCACCTCATACTAAAAATTTGCTTTCAAACAATAGTTATGAATGAATCTAATTAGTACATTACGAATAAAAGTAAAATACAATATATTGGACAATAACACAACTGGAGTAGACGTTCCAGTAGTTGCAATTTTCATACTAAATCGATACAAATTATGTTTGTTACGAAATCAAATTTATATCTGACAAATTTAGTATTCAGTATATTTTTGCTGCATCGATAATAACTATGACCAAAGTATTGAAAAATTACAAGCATATTTAACAACTAAAATGACATTCATATTAAGGAAATAGAGTGTGATATTTAGATAATCTACATTTTAAAGATATAACATTAGATTAATAACATTTTTAAATTGAGACAAAATTATTTATGAAAAATTCAGTTACAGAAGAAAAAAGGAAGCAAAAATTATCAGATCTCACCAAACTTTAAATAATTTTTTAAAAATTACAAATAAAAATAAATCTTAAGCTTTTTTTTCTTCAAATTATAGATATAACATAGCTCCTTTCTTTGTTAATATTGTACGTCAATATAGAAAGTACTCCCAATTTATTGATATAATAAAAAGATGTGCATGTCTGTTTGCATATAGAGTGCTTATGGCATGAAATTATGTTTTTATAACACTGAATTCAATGCAAAGGTAGATGCAGAACAATTAGGTTACATCTGTAAGATGAATTTTTGCAGTTAAGATTTTTCTCGATTAATTCAAGATTTCTCTGCACTGAAACCCATTGCCTTTAAACAAGTCTATAATTTTTATTATTTTAGTAAAGTTCAAAATTTTTCCTTTGAAACAAACTTTCTCGCTCTACTACGGAGGATTTTTTAAAAATTTTGACACTTAAAACATGGGAAATCAATGCGGTTGAGTTCATCCAATGTGAACTCAATTGCAAAGCAATGAGTTCAGGTAGGCAGATCAACAGTTTGCTGCAAAAACATATAAAAATTTCATTTTATCCTGAAAATTGCATTTACAGAAGCAAATGCTATAGGCAAAATTAACGGTTGCCACTGGATGATTAAACTTAACAAACAGGGATTAAAAAAACTGTCTGCAAATTGCCACTTTTTGTTCTTCCAAAATGCACTTCACTATTATTATTGTTTTAATAATTATGGAGCTATGAATATTTTTAATACTATGAAAATTTCATTGTTTCACACTTGTTTATTAATTTTTCTTTGATAATTAGAATCAATTTCTCAGAACGTGGCCGTAGTAAAAAAATATAATTGTCACAGTAAACAAATATAACTATAACTGTCAACTAGCCAATAACAAATTTTCCTAATTTTGCACTATAGCAAATGTCATGCTTGATCTTCATTTATGACGGCTCTGCTTCTTAAATAGATTTTATGTTTAAACATATTTTTCACAAGGTTTATTTTGTACAAAATACTTTCTTGGACCAAAACAACTTACTAAAATTTTATAAAAAATGTCACTCATGGACTCAACTTATAAGTAGAGTCAATAAGAGGCAACATTCCAGCAACAGATGAAATCATTCCCAAAATGCCCATGGTTCGTGGAGAAATCGAAACGTGCCCCATCTGTGCAAGAGGCAAGAAAAGATCACACCCATTTTTTACTGTGTCAACAATGACATCTTTGTGCAATTCCAGAAAACTAAACAGAACTTGAAGACTAGACGAAACAGTATTACCTTTCTGAATCCTATTACCTTGAAACTCGTGGCTCAACTTACTGAAGCTTTGCCTTTCCAATATTTTCTTAATTTCATAAATGTCTCTTGCCAAATTCATGACCACAAAATTTAACCAAAATTTATAGTACAATTTCGACCATTTGTCCTTGTCGATATTAATCAGCCCAACACGGTTGAGCCAAATAAAATGGTCCACAAATAAGTACATAGCAGTGTTAATTTTGGAGAAGGTGATAGTGAAATGAAGAACCGGATCATCTAGATGCATGCAGCCAAGGCAGGAATAAAGAGTTTCAAAACCACGACCAAATCTATATACTAAAAAAAAAAGTATAAGTTATGTCGGATATGTTTTCTGTTAAATAAAATTTTCACATCAACAAGATGCTAGACGGTTCTGATCAATGTTAGTGCACATTAAATTTTTCAACAACTTAGGGTTCCATAGCCAAAAAAAAATTAGGAATTGCTACTCTAGATGCATGCTATTTTGATTTTAACACAAAAGGTTGCTCATATACTTTCTGCGATCATAAAATCTCAATTAAAAAACTCGCTGCATGCATTGATTAACTCTTGTAACTAGTTTCAATCACTTTGTTGCAATCTCATTTTAGCAAAATTTGTTTAACTATCACGAACTTTTTTCGAAAAATGCTCAATTTTTAGAGAATTTTATATTGGTTTAAACAATAGGGATAAGTTAGGTAAAAAAATTTAAAAAGCTGAAAATAGAAATACAAAAATTTCATGCGCAAAAACATTTTTTAAATATTTGAAAAATACCTGAAATCGGAACAAGAAAAAAGTGTATGCAGAAAGTATTTATCCACAGAATATTATCGATGATTCGATAAAAATATCGATGTGATATTTTATTTATTTATTTCATAAAATTGCATAAATATGAATCTCAATGTGTGATTTTCAAATCACGCAAATACGAATTTTGACATTTAATTTTAAAATCGTGTTAATATGAATCTCAATGTTTGATTTTAAAATTGGGTAAATATGTATCTGGATAATTCAATTTAAAATTGTGCAAATGCAAATCTCTATGTTCTATTTCAAAATAGAGTGAATATGATTCCCAATGTATTACTTTTAAGTCACTTAAATATGAATCATAATAGTGGCTTTTAAACTGTGTGAATACGAAACACAATGTGCGATCCTAAATGGCATAAATGGGACACGCTATGTGCGATTTTAAATCATGTGACTGCACGTTTACATTGGTAGGAAAAAGCGTAAAAATGAACAGTTTTTTCCTCAGGAGTTTGAAAAAGGCAAACTTTTTTTGAAGAGGCAGACTTTTTATAATTTTAACAATAGTAAAAAAATCTTCGCAAACAGCGTTTACAAGTTCTTGTATATTATATAAGTCTGCTCATATCAAGCAATTTTTTTAAAAAAATATTTTTACATTTACAATTAAAATATATTTTTACTTTTAGTACTAGTGATCATTCCCCTATAAAGGCCAATTCTATTTAGATGAAGAAAAAAAAAATCACTATATTAAGTTTCTACTGAATTTATTAAATTACATTAATGCAGTAACTTGTTTTAAATATCAAGATAAGCAATTGTTGTTTGAAAACTTAGTCATTTTAAGAGGGCAAGTGGTAATAATTAGCAGTGTTTTTACAGGAATGAGTGTTTAAAATTAATTTGAAAAATAAAAAAGAAGTAACTTAATATGTAAAACTAACCTATCTTTAAAAAAATTAGTATTTTTTTAATGTGAAATATAAAAATTATTTAAAGACCTATAGATGCATAACAAATATAATTTTAAAAAACAAATAAAACTTACATTTCCTTCCAGTACTCAAGACAGTCTCTAAATCTTTCAGTTTCTTTATGAGTTCTTTGTTCAGTTTCTTGTTTTCTAAAGTGGACCATATCAATTTGCAACTATATTGCGCAAGACTATTAAAAGAAATATGGAATTAGAATAAAAATAAAATTATTTCAATTTGGGTATAGTCAATATTTTTTAACGAAATTTTTTTCCCCACGTAAGACTGAAAATATTATAAAATTTGATCCCATGAGTCTTATCTTAAATTTTAAGTCTTCTGAAACTTTTAGAAACTACAAATATCTTTTACTCAGGAATGTGAAGAATTATATATAACTGCAGTTTTCAAGCTTAAACTTTAATACAGAATGGCTATAACTAATGTAAACAGTAAAGACCAAAATAAAATTGTTCTGACTGAACAATGTTGATGAAATAATGTTATATGGGACCCTGTGAGAAAAACTTAAATATAAAAAAATAAAAAAAACATTTTGACTTTAAGGTGAGAAAAGGGCATGTATGTAGAAGATAAAAACCAAATTTTAGCTGAAATAAATTTAATTACAACATTTGTACATTTTAAATCTTGTTAAATACAGGGGGTTTATAAAGTCCCGGACCTATTTTGATGTTTAATAACTCATAAAATAATAAAGATAGATCAAAATTAATAACATAAATGGTTAGATAGACTCAAAAAGTTTCATGACCCTTGTCAATGAACTTCCACGTGTGCCTCCTGCGTCGCACGGAGAATATCAAGTCGATTTTTATCAATTTTTACGCCAGGTAGCGCCAAGCATGTCGGCATCCTTTCATGTTTCTGGCATTGTTAATCGCCATAATGTGCGCATATGGGGATCTGAAAACCCCTATGAATACCGTGAGACATAAAGGGATTCCCCAAAGGTTAATGTGTGGTGTGGACTAATGCACGACCGAGTCATTGGGCCTTTCTTTTTTACAGAAAAGACGGCCTCCTCAGTCGTATACTTAGACACGCTGGAAAACTTCGTATTTCCACAACTAGAAGAGCTTTAGCAACATGTTTTTTTGCAACAAGATGGTGCACCACTTCATTGGGTTACCATCGTTCGTAGTTCTTTGAATGACCATTTTCCAGGAAGATGGATTAAGCGAGGAGGTCCAATTCCTTCGCGACCCAGATCACCTGATTTTAGGCCGCTGGACTTTTTTCTTTGGGAATTTATAAAGGACAATGTTTACAGGAGGATCGTGTCGAACATTGATGACCTAAAAGTCAGAATTACAACCGCAATAGCCTCTGTGGATGCCGAGATGCTTGCCGCTACCTAGCTTGAAATTGACTATCGACTTGATATTCTCCGTGCGACGAAGGGAGCACAAGCGGAAGTTCATTGACAAGGGTCATGAAACTTTTTGAGTCTATCTAACCATTTTTGTTATTAATTTTGATCCATCTTTATTATTTTATTAGTTATTAAACATCAAAATGGGTCCGGGACTTCATAAATACCCTGTATATTAAAGTTGTAACTGAAATTAACAGTCGTAATTAAAATCATTATATACCGATAATCATAAACAGTAAATTCGGTTGGCTGTTCAACTAGCAAACAATCATAGCTCAGAGGATTTAAAATAAGTTCATATTTTGACCAAAAAGTGAGAAAAGGGTGTGTTCAAATAACAATACGTATTAGAGATAAAAAAAAAACTTTATTTAATTATAGCATTTGTACAATATGCATTCCAATTATGTTATCATAACATAAACTAATAGTTATAAATAAAGTCTTTATACTGATAATCGCGAACTCAAAATTTTGCCAACTGTTCAATGCCGGTTATAAAATACACCTTAAAGCAAACCACGATGACTGAAGAGATTAATCACTCGCATCTCAATAAGGTAACCCATGTATCAATCCCAGCAATGGCTGGTTTATACCAAATAGGTACATCGACCACACAAATATTCTTCTTGGTAAACAGATCATGGGTTAGAATATTTAAGCCATCAGGCGAATCCCTGTGGCAGAATTTTTTCGGCTTTCTGCGACAAACTCACCTAGCGCTAATATTTTTCTTTAGGAAACTTTTAATTATAAAATTTATTAATTTAAAGTTAACACAAATGTAGTGTATACAAAATAAAGTATAGAATAGAAATGCATAAAAACTTTCAATTGTAAAAGTAATATTATTTTAATTCTAGTACTATAGGTGATATTCTTGCATTTTGTAGGCAGAAAAATACACTAATTATTTCCTCTTTCGAATTTCGCAAATAATTACCCAATTAAAATTGGTAAATAAATTAAAATTCATACATAAATTAAAAAAACGTAAAATCAGTGCAATAACTCCTAAAATAAAAATCACGAATCACACGAACAGAACTCTTTTAACAAGAGATTGTTTAAAGAGTGACAAGTGTAAAATATGGTGTTCTTCAAAGAAAAAAATGAAAGAAAGAACATCATTTCTAGAGCTAACTATCGCTTAAACTTTTGTGATTTCTGAATATTTTTTAATTTTTTTACAGTAATTTGAAATTCTAGCTGAAGCCCGTCATTACCGTTTTTTTTAAAAAAAACCTCAAATGAGAATAGAAAAATCATGATTACTTTTTTTCCTCTCTGATGCGCATGAAAGACATCTTTAAAAAACAATTCTGCAGAGAGAAAAAAAAAACATTTTTTGAAAAATTATGCAGAAAGGAAAACCAAAATTTTTCCCTTCACAAGTGAAAAATCATTCTGCAAAAACTTTGTAACGTTCTGTGACAATGTCGCTGCAATTCTGACACAGGGAGGCGAAGCATGTGAGGGTGTTTGTCCACCTCGCATAAACAATGGCAGAAGGGATCAAATGATTGCAAGTATTTGCACAAATCGAAAGATTTCCGTATCGTGATCTGTGGTAGAATAATTGCGAAATCTAACAAATTAAAAAAGCGCATCACAGAAGATGACCAACAGGAAGGAAAAAGCTCATAACCACTGCTGGGAAACCTCTACAAGTTTTTCTTAATAAGAATTTAAAGTTTTAAATCCATTTGGTGCTTTGGTGATTATAGTTGGAAAAACAGATCATGATTTAGAAATATCAACACACAAATTATTCTCCCTTCATTACCTTTAAAGAATTTTATTTACTATTAAAAAAACTTATAATTGTTTGGACGTGGACTAAAGACGTTTCAGGTTAAAATAACCAATATTCAATGAATATAAGCAGATTCTCTTGATAACAACTTTATAACTTTGATATTGATAAATGAATGCTCAGACATATGATACTAAATAATAATTTTAAATAAAACATGTAATGCATCACGATATGCAAGCAAACAATTTAATTCACATTTCTTTTGCATGTCTTTCATTTTATACTTCTAAAACTAGAAACATAAAATTAAAAATAGACATTTATACATAAATAAAGAATTAAATGAAAAAACATTTTGACAAATTTGTAACAAACCGAAATAATTTATCTCTTGCACCAGACTTGTTATTGAATTTAATAACACTATCCATGGTCATAAGGAAATTTAAGCATTCATGATTAATGATTTCCGCCAAATTAAAATACAAACTTTCCGAGAATTTATTCTTATTATTGAAGCATACAAATATTTGAGATAAAAACTATTGACTGTGTTAAATTTGCCAAGTATAAATACAAAAAAAGATAAAATGACAATATTCTTATTCCTATGAATAGAGAGGAGAAAAATTAAGAAAGTCGAAGATGAGCATGATTATGTTGTCCGTGTATAATCTTATGCTGGCTTTAGTCTCTAACGTTATTTTTTTTAACCGACAGTGATGAAATATTGCTCTATTATGCATTTTTATTCAATTAAGAATAATTTTTGTTGTTGAAAAAATGAATAAAAACATCAAGAAACATTTGATAAACATCCATTATTTGGTTCTACTGCATTGCATTTTTTTCTCTCGAAGAAACATCCATTAATGTGAATCTGGCAATCGTTTTAGATTTGTTGTGTATTTATGGGTACAGAAATTTTTTTATTTCAATACTGTCAAATATCGGCTTTATTTTTCTCTTTTAAAATGTGATATTAAAACATATCTTAAAAAAACAATTCCATAACATCACAATATGTCATAATCAAGGTACTATTCAAGTGTAAGATCTTTATTTTTAGTAAAATTTGACCTCTTTCTATGAGCCGCTGATTCAAAAATATTTAAATGCTGCATTAAATTATTTAAAATACCTTTATGTGAAGTAGTTATCTGTGTACTTTTATCGAAATATTATAAGCCTTAATTTTCAGCTTAACAGAATTATTCTTTAAATTGATCATCCGTTAGTTATAAATCACTTTAATCTACATAAAATTTACTGGTTATACCTGATGGGTGTTGTGCTTCATATAATAACTTTTCCGGTGATTATTTATCACAAATTATGTTTTTTTAAATAATTAACAATAAATTTCACTTTTGAGAATAAATAATTTAGGTACCCTTCGTTTAGCTAACCACTAGAAGATTAAACTATTTTTCTTTATTTAATTTTTTGGGTTTGTTTTGTGTTTATAAAATTATAGTGCCTCTTGGATTCGGCGTTGAAACTTGGAGCTTCTACTGGATAACAAACCTTCCATTTTCAGTGTTTTCACTACAGCGCGAGAATGCGAGAATCTCGCATATTTTTTTCTTTTCTCGCATTAAAAAATTATTACTGCTAGAAATTCGCGCATTCTTTAAATCAATTTCAAAATTCGCGAATTTCTCGCATTTTGGAAGAAGCTTCGATTTACGCTATTTAGAATAAAATCCGTTTCACTTTTCTTCCTGGATCTTTCATTATTTTCAACATTTGCTCCTTTATCTAGTTTCCCTATTTACCAGTTTTGTTCAGAACCTTTTCGAACAACAGAACACAACCGAACCACGGAACCCCTTTCAGAACACATTTCTCTGCAACCACGTGTTTACCGTAGGTAAGGTTTCTTCATGTAAGACGTTCAAATTTTTTATGCACTAATGTAAGATGGACAAATACCTAGTAAAGGCAAAATCTTCTGTGATGATGCAGCAAGAATATTCAATGCTTTAAAAAATAGAAGACGTTAAAAATGCATTATAATAAAAGAAATGATTTTTTTTTTCAAGTCTATTTGTGTTTTTTTAGTTTTTAGAAATCTCACTTAACTTTCTGAAATCTCACCCTGTTTTTGAGAAAGGGTGAGAAATTCTCACCCAGTTTTTTTCTATGTTGAAAACACTGATTTTTCTATTATTTTTATTGTGATTTCTTATTATCTTTTTAACTCATTTTTCCTTTCTTCTGTAAGAACATAATAAATTGCCAAAATTAGAAGGGTACCTTGTAATAAATGTCTTTCATAAAAATAAAAACATTTAAGCACCTGGCTTACCAAAAAAGACCATTATTTCTGGAAACAACTAAGATTTAAAAAAAAAAAAATGCTAAGTTTGTTTATTTGAAACAATTTAATTTTGATTAATATAAAATTTTTGAGTTAGATCTTAAAAAATTGAGTGTGCTATTGAGGAATGAATATTAGCTAAATCATAAATATTGTTATTCAATTGTCATTAATACTGGCATTTTCTAATGCTGGTATGTTAGTGAACTGGACAGGTATGAAATGATCTTCAAAATTTGTCTATTTTTTATTAATATTGCAAAAATCTGTGTTGTGTTGTACAAAAATTTGGCAAAGTCTAATTATTATCAGGTGTTTATGTTTAAGTTCACTATGTTTATGGAAACAATATTTACTGTGTCTGAGTTTGAATTCTATAATCTAAATTGTTCTGCATGAGCCTGTCAAAATCTTTAATTTGAAGTGTTTATTGATTATTAAGCAACATAATTTAAAATTTATGAAATATTTCATGTGAAGGAAATAAAATTATTTGTATAAAGTATTTTATTTTTATATAAAAAGAATTCTATAAAGCTGAACTGTTTAATTGTTTGCGACACAAAATTTCCAAATTAGTAAAGTGAAATAATAAATAATGACTTTAACAGAGAGTGAGTTAAATTCTATTTTTTAATATGAATACAATGTAGCAGAGCAATAAGTTCAAAATATTAATTTTAATTTGTTTTATTTTATTTTGCGTATTATTATGGAAAAATTAACATATCTTGATCTGTGGGTGAAATAATTTCCAAGTCTTTGCATCTTCTGGGTAGTGGCTCGTGAGAAACTAAAAAAAAAAAAAAAAATCTAGGGAGGGGACCAACTTGAAGGAGTTAACTGGGAGCTACTCCCGAGCAAACGTCTACATGTTTTTTCAAAATTTTTTTATGAGTTTAAAATCCACTTGGCGATTGTAATTTGTACATCATATAATGATACAGAAATAACCCTATCATTCGTAATATTCAGAATGTGATAAATATAGTAAATCTTTTGAAACATTTTACTGTTTTAGGGTTCTACCTGAGTTATTCTCAATACTTATTTACAATCACTTTTTCAATAATATTTTTTGGTTGCATTTGGTTACATTTTGAGCACTTCCTTATAATTAAACTATCAACAAATCTAGGGAGCTTGCTTGCCATCATGCCCAAAATTTTTATAAAATTTAATATTATGGCCAACAATTGTTATGCTTCCTTTTATTCAGGCTGGCTATTAAAAATTGGTCAGGGCACCTAAAAATTCACTGTTTTGATGATAAATTGATAATTTATTGGATTAACTACATTTATATTTCATAATGTGTTTGATTGTTGAATATTTCTTATCTCTATTATAGATGTGAGGACCACGAAGGAACAATGTAGTTTTAATTTGTAGAAGGATGTTCTTAATTTCCTACTAGTGTATACAACAATGGTTATCAGATGAAACTCATCAACTGGTTTGATCATGGACACTATCTTATCAGAATTCATTGCACGCACATCAGCTGATCCTGGATTAGCAAGAGATCTCTTAGAAGGTAATCTTTAATATTTTATACCTTAAAATTCAAGAATTTTTATCTCTTACCGATTCTAATTTTAAAAATAAAATGCTATTCATACTAGTTTAAATAAACTGAATTAATTTTTATTATACTCATTAAGTTAAAAAAAAATAGTAGAAGTTTTCAAAGTAAGCATAAATAATGCTTGAAAACAGGGTTGGGATTTTGACATCAAAAGCTGGTGTTTGACAGGACATGACAAAAACTTGTTGAATAGTGTCATTAACAGTCGAAATTTGTCAAAAACTCTGAGCAAGTTCCTGTTTTGACATTGCAGACATTTTATTAGATTCTAAATCATGCATAATGCTTGCATTATATACTACTATAATTATGTTTTTATATTATATATCAGATATAAAAAATGTAGCCAAAATTATTGAAACTGTTAAGTGGTTTTTCTGATGGTACTCTTAATACTTTAAGACCTATATTATAACTATTCGGTTTATATTACAGACAGTGTTATTCTAGAACTTAAAAGAGCTAAAAGCTGAAAAGGGCACTATTTCACCCTGAAAAAAGGTACCTATCACAAAAAAGGGCATTGCTCACAAATATTTGCATGACTTTTAAAACACCCATAATATACAAAGTTTTCAATTTTATCATTAAAAAAATCCTTTTTAAAGGTTAAATTAAAAGTAATTCCTCAGTTAAATTTACACATTCTATAAATTAGTTTTAAAATGAGCATAATTCTCGAATTTGGAAAATGTTGCGTGCCGTAATAATAATTTATCAAACATATCGGGATTATAAAAGCGATTTCAAAATAAATGAAAAAACAATAAGTAATTGTAATAATTGCCGAAGAAACGATTGAAAATTAAAGTGGACTTACCATAGAATTGTTGCAAATCAAGTGGGTAAAAATGTGATTACTAAAATATGAAATTCGTTAGCCATGACATCGTATTAATTACATCGGAATTGAAAAAAATCACAAGGAAATAGTTCAGAAATGACAAACAGCTGCCAAAAACACTACCCATAAACAATGTAAATAATTCAAGAACATGATTGATCACTTGTAATTTTATGTATATATTGATTTATAAATACTTATTATTTAAAACAGCTAATAGTTATCCTTACAGCAAAAACAAGTATCGTTATACCAAAAACAAGTATTCTTACACCAGAAACAAGTATCGATTATGATGACTAGCAATAACTTTTTATCGTATTTTCAAAATTTTTCTTTAAAGAACATTTTCATAGTACTAAGCCTAGTTCAAACTTATTTGAAAATTTATGTAATTTCTACACATTTAAAATAAATCTGATTAAACCTTCATGAGAAAACCATAAATACCTGATTCTATTATCTAATTTTTAAACAAACAGTGTGTGAAACTTTTTATATTTTTTAATCCTTAAAAATTTTACATAAACGAAATTTTTTGTATTTTATTTGTTAAATTCATATTATTATGCTAAATACTGTTTAGACATTTAACTGCAATTTTACTAATAACAAAGCCTTATTGTATAAAAATTAATGTTAATTTTTATATATTTTTTTTATTGAATAATGTATGTTTTGATCTTTGTTTACTTTAAAAACTTATTATCCGAAAAAGTCCATTATCCTGACTTGCCGAAGTTCCGGCAATTACGCGTGTGGGACTTTCTACTATTTTCTATTTTAGTGGTTATTTTTGTACACATTCCTGCTTTTCATTTCTTCTTAAACTATAATTTTTGAAAATACAATTTTAGGACATGAATGGGATTTACAATCATCTCTCTCAGCATTTTATATGCTGAAAGGCATAACTCCAGGACCCAAGCCAAAAGAATCTGCTTTGCCAATTAAACTTTCTGGAGGCCACAAACAGCACCTGGAAGTTGATAGTTACATGTCTTCAAAATCATCTCACCCAAAAGAATCTTCGCCTGATATCGATGAAATTGGAAGTAAGAATTTCTGTTTAATAAGTTAGCATTTGCTAACAATTGGTCTTTTTAAAATAGTACCTCTACTTTGCATTAACAGATGCATTTAATGAGCACTTTTATTACCATAATCTATTCATTTATGTACTCGTAGTTCATAGTCATTCGACAATCATATAATAAATGCATTGTTACTTGTTTACAACAGTTTTAGATTGTTAATCATTCTTAAAATTAAGAATAGTATGCATGTTTATTTTGTAAATACTGGTTCATAATTGGTATTTCAATCTTTTAAATTCTGAAATAAAGTCCATCTTGATGCCTGTTTATGCTTCCACATGTCAATTTTTTTTTTTTTTTTATAAAATGAATATTTTACTCAAACGAGAAAAAACTTATCATTTGTAATTTTTTTTAATTAGAAATAAAAATAGTAGTCTACCACATTTAGTACAGATTAAGAAATTAAGTGCAAAATTATAATTTGTTATTTTGCACTACTTTAACTATCCATAAACTTTAATGTAAAATAGAACCATTGAAGCTTTGCTTTCGCATGAAAGAAGAAAGCAAAACACACTCATGCACTTTTTTTTTAAGGAGCTGAAGATTTAAAAATTATACAAAGAGAGAGATCAGAACTGTAAGGAGAAAACTGTCTCCCACTTAGCGCATGCATTTTGAAACATTCTTGATATTGAGGCATGTATTAAATACGGTGATATGATCTGTGTTAATAATATTTCTCCATATTAATTATAATTTCTAAAACTCAATAGATGGCGCTCTGCGCAGTGATGTAAAATCATTAGTTTTCTAATCAGTTTCCTCCATGACACTGTACCATTATCATCATCCTTATGTTATTAAATATATATTATGTTAAAAGGCGTTTGTTATGATTAAAACCCCGAGATCTGAGATCATATCAGCGTAATTAATATTAGCGCCCAACGTGGGGCGCCAATATTGTTTAGCTCTTAAGTGGAGACTTTTTTAATGTTTGTTAAAAAATATATACAGCAACTAATCTGTTTAACACGTTTTTTAGATAAAAGACTGTCCAGAGGAATATCCAGAGCTACTGAAAATGTTAATCTGGTGTCTAGAGCCCGAAGCAAGCTTGCTAAAGAATTTGTTGCCACTACCTCTGAAAAACATCAAGTTATGTCTGGACTTGAGACACCTGTATATACATTTTCACTGCCTGATCTTTCTATATATCCTACTGATTTTAGAGAATTTCTTGAAAAGGACTTGATAGAAACATCTACTTTAGTCTCACTGGAAAATGCAGGTTAGGAAATCAAAATATTTTAAATTACAGTTTTAAGTCTAAATATAGTTAATATTTTTAGCCAGTTTATTGTGTTTTTGGTCTTTCCAGTTTAGTTTATTTTGTCATGCAAATTTTCTTGCTCGAAACTTTTTTTTTTGGAGGATAGAATCATATTAGCCTTATTTGAATGAAACTATATGCAGTTTTATATCAGAGATTTAAGTGTCTTATAAAATCCATTTTATCTGTATTTCCTGTCCAACCTTGGATCGAATCATATATTGGACAGATATACTTTGGAATCCAATTTATGTATGATTTTATCCAACATGAATAATTTTTTTTTTCATTCAGCATGTTTATGAGAAGGAGGAAAATTTCTCTAGAATCATTTTTGTGTATGCATAAAAGTGTCGATTTATTTAATTTCTTTGTAAAAATTTCAGTTTCTAAAACTTGTTTAATGTATGACACTTTAAATATCCGCAGTTTTTTAATCCCTTCAAACCATAGAATGTTGCTAATAGCCTGTTAGTTCAGGTGTGGTGTTTTTACTTTCTAATCATGCTGGTGCCCATCCATCTGAAACTGGGTGAGCTTGAAGCCATCAACAGGGATCAAACTTCAATGATTCTTTTTAGCAACTCAATGCCTTAATGACTTAAAGTTTTATATTATAAAGTTAATGAAGTTTTAATATAAAATTATTTTATGTTTAATAACTTAAGAAAACATATTAATTTTAGATATTTAAAATTGTTTTAATATTTTTGGTATATTTAGGACGTTTGAATTGGTGGGCTGAAAAAGGAACTTGTCAAAGATTATGGCCCTTAGCTACTACTGGAGATGGAAATTGTTTATTACATGCTGCATCACTAGGTAATGTAATATTTTTACATAATTGATGTATGTATATATATATATATATATGTGTGTGTGTGTGTGTGAACAAATAGTATTTCTAAAAGTAAGAAGAACCAAAATACGAAATGATCAAATATTAAAGTCGTGCAATTTAACTCAAATTTAAGAAAAATGAAATTAACAAGTTTATAGACAATAAATTAGTTAGAACTTGTTTCTTAAACTTAACATAATTGTAATTGAGATTAAGTCAATATTATGCTGTAAAATATTTCCTTTCAAATTGTTAATTGCTAAATTGTTTTACTGTTGTTTCGAGTGGATAAAGGTCCTGTTAAACATTATTTCTTTTCCACAAGCTCCCATTGTCAAATTCTATAAATCACTATGCTTATTTAAACTGTTTCACTCTTTATATTGCTGCCAAAGAACAGGTTCTCTGATATTATTTGGACATTTCAGCGTTTTCATCATAGAAAAAAAATGGGTGAGAATTTCTCAAAAGCAGGGTGAGATTTCAAAAAGTTAAGTGAGATTTCTAAAAACTAAAAAACACTAAAACTCTTTAAAAAAAATTATTTCTTTGATTATAATAAATTTTTAACGTCTTCTATTTTTTAAAGCATTGAATATTTTTGGTGCATCATCATAGAAGATTTTGCCTTTACAAGGTATTTGTCCATCTTACATAAGTTCATAAAAAATTTTAACGTCTTACATGAAGAAACCTTACCTACGGTGAACATGTGATTGTAGAGAAATGTGCTCTGAAAGGGGTTCCGTGGTTGTGTTCTGTTGTTCGAAAAGGTTCTAAATAATACTGGTAAATAGGAAGCTAGATAATGGGGCAGATGATGAAAATAATGAAAGATCTAGGAAGAAAAGTGAAACGGATTTTTTTTCTAAATGGCGTAATTCGAAGCTTTTTCCAAAATGCAAGAAATTCGCGAATTTTGAAAATGATTTATAGAATGCGCGAATTTCTCGCGGTAATCATTTTTTAATGCGAGCAAAGAAAAAAATATGCGAGATTCTCGCGTTCTCGCGCTGTAGTGAAAACACTGACATTTGTTGACCCCTTCCACCTCTTCATTCCAGAAACACCTAAGATTATCGCTTAGTACCTTTATGTACTGTTTTCCATAGAAATCTAAATTTTTACACAAAAATATCATTTGGAATATTCTACCTCTACGCTCTTCAATTATAAACATTATGCATTTTTTAAAAAAATTTTTTAGCCTTTTTTAAATGATTCATCTGGTTAGACTGTAATAGATTGGTTAAATTTAAGAGATAAATGTCTTTAAAATATCATTAATAACTTATTTAATTTTTGCTAACTGATTCATCTTTTGAATAAATGTATTTAAAGCTCTAACAATTTTTTTAGTACTTTAAATTTTTATTTTACATTATGTTACATTTGATTCATTAATGTGTTATCCTACTATTGAGTAAGTTAACTAGGCAATTTATACATAAATAGCAAGCGTGTAATATATACAAGCTATATGTATGTAATATACATGCTCATAAAATTTGTGAAATTGTAATTGCTGAGAAATACCATGGATACAGGGATCTGGTGGAAATTTCCTACCCCTTCAGATCTATGCCTAAATTGAGAAAGTAGCCTTACGAATGAGTGGTGCTGCCATCTATCTGTAGTGTTCTGAGCTGAGACATGTGTTCACCCTTGTAGTGCTCTCTTGGCGGACAAAAGGCGCACCTTTTTGACTTTTTCCCTAATTGCACTGACTGGTGAACTTGGCTTGTCCAAGTGTCATTCGTAATAACACATTTAAATAGCAGCCAATATTATCCATAATTTCTATGGATTTTTAAATAGTTTTTTTTTTTCTATGAGCAACCCTTTATTTGCAAATTGCTGATAAAGCCATTTTTTCCCCCTTATATACAAACTTCTTTTTTTTTCATTTAATTGTTAGGAAGTAAAATACAAAGAAAACTTTTTGACTCTTTTTACTGCAGAGAAATAGTTCCATGATGACTAGAAAAACATTACTATTGCAGGTTATACAAGTAGTATCCCCCTTTATTACAAATTTATAAAACTTTTTATGTATTTTCGTTAAAATGATAGATATGTGAAAATAGCTTCATCAAATAGTAAAAATATTTGTTTTTCTTTTCTTTTACTTTTCCTTAAATGTTTATTTTTAAATTTTTTCCCGTTAGGTATGTGGGGATTTCATGATCGATTACTAACATTAAGAAAAGCATTACATAGCCTCCTGTCAAATAGCACATTCACTGAGGCTTTCTACAGACGATGGAGATGGCAGGTTTCATTGCAAAATAAAGAAGTAAATATTAATAATTATTATTTTTAATTTTTGTATGTTAGAGGCAGAAGAATAATTGTTGTGTGAAATATTTTCAAATTCTCTTTAGTGTCTCTTTATTTCTATAAGTTCATGCCATCTATGTGTATCTTTAAACTAGTTTTATGTTATAATCTCGTTTGATGTCCAGCTGTTGATGTGCGGTCATGAAAGCATCCGAACACAACAAAAAAAATTCAAAAATTGTGAATTACACATTAGCCTCATCACTTTTTGATGTACTCAATTTGTGTTGATTCCATTGTAGGTTCATTGATTCCATGATTTTTCAATCGCTTTTAGGGTTACTATAATGGTTTTGTTTAAATTCCATTTTAAACCATATAAATTTTCTTGAATTAAGATATTTTATTTGAATTTAGATCACTCAATAAATTATTAAACTTTTTTATGGTTAGAATTTAGTTTAAAATTTTTTTATTGTGTCATGTAGCATCCCCCCCCCCCCCATTTTTTATATTGTTAAAAAAGGAATATATTTTTAAAAAGTATCGGTTAGTTTAGAGTTCAGGTTTGACTGAGCTCTAATTTTAAAAATTATTTAATTTTCTGCAACTATGTTTTACTAAGTTGACTGATAAAAAGGATTTAATGCCTAGAGCACTAATGTTTAGATAAAAATCACTATAGATGTTGTCATGTCTGTATAAGTATGCTTTGCAATTGTCCCTTCACTTAAAATGGGTGTGCACCTCTCCTATAAATTATCTTAAAGTAATAACCTACACTTATTTTATGTTTAATGTACTAATTGTTGAATTTAATTATGCTATTAGTAGCTTTGTTTCAAGATATTGTTTTAAATTTTACACTTATAAGCCCCTTCCCTTCATTAAGATAAGTCTTTTTTTTCCTCCAACTTTTAATGAAGTATAGTGTCTGTGAGTAAATTGCTCTCATGAACTAATGTATTACTACAAATGCATACAATTTTAATTCTGTTTAATAATGTTTTGTGTCAACCATTCTTTGTTGAACGGTTTTATTTGCGATTCGTCTTTTGAAACACTCGGAAAGATGATGAGGACTTATGTCATTATATATTTATTTTAGATTCTGGATTGTTATGCTAAATAATATTACAAATATATAGTTTGTCTACGCTAAGAACTCTCCCACCACAGTGTCTGAGGCTGTCTGCTGCTTTGGAAACAAGAATAGCACATTTCAGGGAGGGTAGGTTCTATTCACTCTAGGGCTAACACAATAGACTGAAGATGAAGATGATGTGCCTCGTTACCATAGTCTTCCACTGGTCCAGGTGAAAAGCTAGGGGAGTTCTTACTTTAGACAAACTATACATATGTTAAATCAATCAAGCTTTTATTTCTGGAGCCTCATTGTTCCCTTCTCCTTGATCTATGCTTTATCAGCATCATACCCATAATAAATCTCTTTTCTCAGGAGAGTACTTCTCTTTTAACTCTTTCCTCCCCCACTATAAGGGAATGACACTTCCTGTGTCTCTCACACTGTGACCCTCAGGTCAGGAGTCCTGAGAAAAGTTTTTACAAATCTAAGCATTAAGATAATTATCCTGGATTAGTCCATGGCATCAAATAATCATAACTGAATTATCTATTTAGGGCCTGTCGCGCCACTGAGTTTAGTTGGAATTATCTGTTTAGTCAGTTGCTTCTGTGATGGAATTTTTTATTTCATCAAAGATGTATCACAAATTATTTTTTTTTTGCATAAGTCTTAAATAACTTTTAAATTTTTTAACAATTTATATAATTTTTTTCTCTCAAAAATTAGGCTGGATTAGTTTATTGTGAAGAAGAGTGGAACAAGGAGTGGCTGACTTTACTGAAAATGGCTTCCACTGAACCCCGCCTTCATCCATGCCAAAAAAGAAGCTTTTCTGACAGTTCTAATAAAGGGTAAATGAACAAAAATGTTTTACTTGTAAGCTTTTGTTTTATTTTAAAATTATTGTGAAAAAAAAAGTGAAGATAAATTTTTACCATAATCGTCATGAAGAAGATAGCCATGTAGTTATCTTCATTAATCATGAATAGGAAATGTTAGTTAAAATCTTGAAAATAATTTTAAAAATAATTTATAGCTAGATTATTGTGTCTAGCTTTACCTTTTGTCAAACTAAAATTTTTCTCATATCCTGTTAAAAATATTACATGCACTAAACATAACATGGATTTATTAATAATGGGATTTATGTTTTAGTAGTTTTTTTTGTGTAACTAATTTTTTATTTTGTTATTTATAATTAAAAATTTTTGATTGAATCACGTAAATATATAATCAAATTATGAATTTGAGCTGTGATGGCTCGGGATAGAGCGTTCACCTTCCAATGAGGCGAACCGAGTTTGTATCCCAGTTGATGCGAATTCCGCATCCGGCTTGCACCCACCACAGTGCTGATGTGAATTTGGCTGTGCACCTTGTAAAATTTTTAAGCTCACCTTTTATAAAATGCATGTAAATAACATATTTTATTCTAGATTTAGCATTGTTGTAACTATCCTCATATAGATATATTTAATATAAATGAACCTTTTTAATAGGCCACTGTTAGCTGTACCAGAAGATGACATTCAACCTGACGTTTATGAAAGTTTAGAAGAATTCCATGTCCTAGCCCTATCTCATGTACTGCGCCGGCCAATAATAGTTATCGCAGATACAGTTCTGAAAGATGTGACTGGTGAACCATTTGCTCCCATTCCATTTGGTGGTATTTATTTGCCTTTAGAATGCCCTCCAGCTGATTGCCTTCGCTCTCCATTATGTTTAACTTATGATGCTGCTCATTTTTCTGCTCTTGTTGCTATGGAGAAAGAAGCATACGCTGATAAAACTCCACATCCTCCTGGTAAAATACAAATTTTCTAATTTTAAAATATTGATTTGTAACTTATCAGATTTTATTTTATAATCAAGAACTATTACAAATTTAATTTTTTTTTTATGTAAAGTGATATGCATCTATAAAATTACAAGCTTAATTCTTAATTGAATTTCATTAAAAACGTTTTGAAAACACAAATTATAAAAATTTATTAAATACTTATACACGTTTCAATGTTACACTTTCATCAGTAATATAAAAACCTACAGATCATGCCAATACTCTTATACTAATGAAGGTATACCTTTGTGACTAAACACACATTGGATTTTCAAACACAGTTTTTATTTAAATTTTGTACACATCTAGTTTTAAAAAAATTTATGTTAGTACTAGGGTCGACAAATCCTAAAAACCTGTGGCTTGTTATCAATATTTGATTGAAATCTACCTTTTTTTTTAAAAAAAAAATACTTTTGAGGAAAATCTGTATAATAGCAATATATATATATATATATATATATCTGAATAATACACCAAAGCATAATATTGTTAACCCTTAATTGTTCGAAAGAATAAGTCTTATGCCATCCATTATTCCATTCAATTCCATCCAGATATATTTTTAATAATTAAATATAATATTTGTAATTGTACATTTAATTATAATTAAATAAATTACAAATATAAGGGCAATGAGAGAGAAAAAACAATAAAATAATTATGACGGATTTGGTTCATTAAGGAAAAAAAAGTGGTTAAAGAGGCTCAAACACAGTGAACCTAGTTAAATACAAGTTGCATGCCAGTATTCTCAGGAAGAATTTGTGTGATCAGATGTTGATCATAATCTTGAAATGTACCTTCCGTTAAAGATTTTGAGCCCTGAAAACATGTTCAGTTTTGATATTTATTTTTAAAATCTAAAAGGCCTAATATTTTAATTAATATCATGTTGGATGATTTTAGCTTTTATAATTGTGTTTGCATTAAAATTGTATATCATACTTCTAACCACTTTATTTATTTTTAGATGATATTAAACAAAAAATTATAATTGTCTTTCAGTAATTATTAAATTTAGTAATTAAATTAAATTTAGTGATTAAATTAAATTTAAATAATTTCATTAATGCAAAACATTTCACTACCTTTCATTCCATTACATCCAAAAATTGATCCTCACTCCTAGAAAATTTGAACTCTTGTAGACCTCTGTGTTAGTTTATTATTCTATTTTAGTTCCATGATCTCTTTGTTTTGTAGTTAAAATGGAACTATGACATGGAGTTTAATTTTTATTTACGGTTGTATAAGGTAAGGTTGAAAGACAAGGAATTTAGTTTAAATGAAATATAATAAAGAAACAAAAAGATATTTTAAGAAAGTATTTTAATAAAAAATAATAAACAGTGACAAATAATTTAAAGCAAAGCGTTCTATTTATGTATCAAATCTGTTGCCACCTTTTTTTATATAAAAGTTAAACTTTTCCCCTCTGTGATAAAATTAAAATTATGCCAACCTTACAGTAGTCAATTTTTTTAAAATTATTTTCTTAATCAAACTATTAAAATATTATGACTATTTTTTTAATTGGCACTAGACTTTAATTAAAATTAATTACTGTCTTTTATTTTTCAGCTGCTATTCCTTTGATAGACCCAGAGCATAAACTTTTGCCAATTCAATTTGCTGTTGATCCAGGAGTAGAGGTCAGATGGGGTCAAGATGAAAATGACCCCATCATAATCTCTAAATTGACTCTTACTGATAAAGACAAACTTGGTCTGCTTCACGAATACCTGGACATAATCGAATTGCCAGTGTTTGGAGTTTCTAAACAAGACTCTGTAGATTTTCAAGAAGAAGATTCTATGTCCAACAGTACTGATATCGATAGAAGTTCCGCAGCGGGAAGTTTTGATTCTGACGATAGCAATATGGATAGAGGGTCAGGTAGCTCTAGCCCTGGGGGCTTACTATCTCTCCAAAGAAGTAAAGCCACTAGGCAACTTCAAAGTGTTGCCAAGCAATTTGGCAGCATTGGAAGGACAATGAGCAAAAAAATAAAGAAAAATTTTGGTAGTTTTACACGAAGAGCTTCTTTTAGAGGTACTCCAGAGAGTAAATCTGTTGACTCGCTAAAAAACAGCAAAGTCAAAGACCCCACTTTACTCTCTATTCGCCTGTCTGCCAGCGGCATCGTCGGAACTCCGGATAACATCATTGCAGCAGTTATTCACACCGACAACAGGCACGAGTACCAAGAAGAAATGATAAGAAACTACCTAAATTCTGCCAGATGTCGATTCCTAAAAGAAAAAAGCAAAAAGAAGCAAGATGGAGTAACAGATACAACTCGGAGTGATCAGCGAGATTGTTCTTCACCTTGCATCAAACCTGGCTGCAAACTTAATGGATCTGTGGACACTCATTATATGTGTTCAAGTTGCTATAGTCAGCAAAAATCTCATACAGTGGAAGAGAGTAGGTGCAAAAACTCTCCTCCAAGACATTTGAAAAGCAATAAAACATCTGCCAGTGAGGGAGGTAGTGATTCTGAACGTCGCACTGCACCTGACAAAGTGACCTTAGTACCAAAATCATCCAGTTCATCTGGAAAATCGTCTAGGTGTAAAGATTCAAATAGTTCATCACCAAGTTCAATCTCATCTGGGAGTGGTGTTAAATCAGTGACTAAAACTAAAGTGCATCTTGATACAATCTAGGTGCAGGAAAAAAAAGCCTTATCTATGCTTGTCAATTAGTTTTGGTCATATTTCCTTGGAAAATATTTGTTGATGTAAAAAAGTAGGCATCTAGCGCTGTTTTCTTTCTTGTTTAATCAAATCTGTTTGATCCTGAAAAAAGTACTGAAAAATTTTACTTGCATATTTCATAAAAGGAAAGTGAGGAATTTATTTTCCAACTTTTAAGTTACTTATGAACCATTATTGAAAAATAGTTTTTGAGCAGCTACTTTTTAAAATTAATTTTCCTGAGCATTTATTCTAAAAATAAGACTAGAATTATTTATTGTTTAAATATTTGTTTTTTAATAAAATGAGACACGTTAAATTACTTCAGTAATAAATTATTTAACAGATATAGATAAGACTATTGCTATCATGCCAAATTGTAATAAAATATTTCATTTGGCAACAAAATTAGCAATCATATTCATCTAATTGCAGGGGCTAAAAGAAAAATTTTAAAGTTTAGTGGGATAATAGTAGATGTTAATAGTTTCAAAACTGCATTTGAAATATAGACTTCAAATAAAAACTAAAAAATGCTGGAAAAGTGAAATATTTTGTATTATCTCAAAATACCTAAAATAAATTTTCCTGAAATTTCTAGGCAATTTCTATAACCAATAGTTCAGTAACTGAGAAATGGAGATAGCTTTTTTATTTTTTGCTTATTACCCAAATTACTAAGATAAACCAAAAGCTTGTTGATTGTGCGAAATTTAAAAGGTTGCTTATTTAAAATATAAATGTAACGTCCACCAGGATTTATTGTTATGGAACAAAAGTCTTAATGAAAAGTAGTTTGTTTCATAAAGACCTAGTTTTACTTATTATTTTTTTTACTCGACAATCACAAGAAAAATCACCTAATGCTAGTTAGTCAATAAATCTTTGAACATTAACAAAAAGTTGCCAAGAATGTATGACTGAAAATCAGTGATAAGTATCTGTATTATATTGGTGTATAAAAACTGAAAGAAATTATTATATCTATTCCAAAGATTAGACTTATCAATCACTCATTTGAGCTGCACTTGATATATTTTTTTTTTATATGTACGTATTCCATTTGCATGTTTGTTAATGGGTGTCTTTGTGATTTGTAAACTAGGAAACACCTCCAAATATTTAAATTTTGAATTCATTCAGTTATTTATAATTGGTAGACTTTATGAAGATGCAAGTGAGGATGGGATTTAAATTATTGGAGGTGGTCTTTAACAGATCCATGTTTCCTAAGACACCCATTATTTCACTTCAAGTTTGTTAACATTTTTCTGGTGATTATGCAATATTTGTGATGTCCCGTGTCACCTTATCAGTATTAAATAATCACTCAGAAATTGTTATTATAAAAGATTTGTTGAGTTTTTAAATGTTTATATTGATTTTCATTTGTTGAATGATTATTACACAATTTATGAATACCGGTTTATTTTGGCAACTCTAAGAAGTACTGATTGTTGGTTGTTTCACTATTTTTTTTTTTTACTTTTGAAATTATAATTTTTATTACTTTTAATGAAAAATATTTGAAACTTTTTATTTCAATTAAAGGAAAATTTTACTTTTCACTTTTTCTAATTGTTAAATGCACCTATATTGAAATTTATGTTTGTTATTGATTATGCTTTAGTTTTGTGTTGAGATTAAATTTCTAAGAAAATAATGATTTATTTATTTTTGTATTATGTGTCTAATGATTATTATTTTTATTATGTGTCTAATTTATTTATATTTAAATGTACAGTGAAACTCTTTCTTCCTTTTTTTTTAATATTTTTTTTATTTTTATTTAAGAAAGAAATTTTAGTAAAGAAAGAAAAGTCTTAAAAAGTAAAAGGTTTTAAACTGCCAGGCATAATCGAGTTTTTAAAAAATCAATTAGTATATATTATTGCAATGATCTGCATGAGTTCTTGTTTATGTCATAGTATCATAATATGATGAGAGTTATACTTACTAAAATTATTTTCGACAGTAACAGACATAAATGTTAAAACACAGATGTAAGTTATATTTACTAAAAATTATTTTCGACAGTAACATACATAAAAATTAAAACATAGATATGGGTTATACTTACTATAATTATTTTTGACAGTAACAGACGCAAAATTTTAAACATCTGGCACATTTTCTACTTTCAATTAAATTTTAAAAAATTTCCTTATATTGTTCTAATGATTCATTTTCTCTACTTTTTCCTTAACACTTGTTTATAAGTGAATGTTGAAGGGGGAAAGTGACCACTTAATCAAGGCCATCTAGAGCAGAGAGTGTGAAGCTTTTTGGATTAGTGTGCCAGTTAAACTTTGGTCTTATTTTCAGGTCTTCTTCTGAGTGCCATTTGTTATATTACTTTTTAAAAAAAGTAATCTATAAGCCACTTCTTTTCTTTTGAACAATCAAATTACATTGTGTAACTATGTTTACTGTTTAGTTATAAACTTTCTTTAAACTTGAAACAAGGCTATTTCTTGCAATTAATAATGTATTATGGAATTCATTGAGGAAAACATCTATTCACAACATTGGGCAAATTTACCATAATGTAATTTTTTTTAAATTAAGATTCTCTCTTTACAAAAACTTCCCATGAAAGATCTAGTTTCCCCTTCAAATAGTTCAATAGAGGATAATGTAATAGTTACTCTTGTATCCAGGAAAAATGACGCCTTTTGTCATATTTGTTTTTGATTCTGCCCTTGATAGTTGCTAGTATCGGGGTTCTTTTTTGCCTAATATACTGTCTTCAGTGAATTTAATTTAATATGAATTTCTTTCATGCCACTGAAATTCACGTCATGTGACACAGGTTCACAATCTCTGAACTAGAGCCTTTTTCAAAAATTCTGAGGCTTTTGCCACAATGAGCTTTATTTCCAAACATTTATGTATACTTTTTCTGGTGATGTTCCAAGCTTTGAAAGGAAAACTAGTAGCCGGAGAATTTTTTTTTTTTTTTTTTTTTTGACTGGAAAAGAAAATTCAGAGCAGAACTTCTTAAAAGATTTAAGTAAGTATCATTGGAGTGAGGGACTGTGTATATTTATCCCCCCCCCCCCAATAAGTAGAAACCTCTGAAATTCCCCTTCAATATTTCAGACAAATAAATAAATTTTTATGAATCATCATCATTTAAATTTATTAAAGTTAAAAGCGAGAATGAGAAATGGAAAATAATAATTTTTTTTTTGCAAACATTTATCAGACATAAGAATTTTTTTCCTTAGGTTTGAAATTTTGAGACCTATTATGACTGTGTATTTTATTTTCACCCCCCTCCCCCTCTCAAAAATTGAACCCTTGCTATGTTCATGTTAAGTATTGTAGAAATGAAGCAAGAATAAAATTGAAACAAGAATCACTTAAATGGGAAAACTTTTTTAGCAGAAACTTCTTAAATGGGAGAACTTTTTTAGCAGAAACTTCTTAAATGGGAGAACTTTTTTAACAGAAACTTCTTAAATGGGTTTCACTGTACATATGATTTTTCTGACTCTAATGATTTATATTAAAAATTAAATAAAGTTGTGCTCTTATATGTAACAAAAAATTTTCTATAGCACTAAAAAAATTTTAATGCAAATAAAAGCAACAAAATTTTTTATTTTATTTATTTTTTTAAATTCTGTCACTTTAAAGCAAATGGTATAGTCAAATGAGCCATATCCTTTTCTTAAATATTTTTTTTAAATGTGAATTAAATAATGTAAATGATTTTGAAAAGTGAAAGAAGTTCTTTGAATATGTAAAGAAGTACAAAATGCTATTATTGTAAATAATTGTGAAAAATGGTATGGAAATTTTGAATATTATACTTGTTTCCAAAGATATATATATGATGTTCTATTTGATGAAAGCATATACTTTTGAAAATATTATATTGTTGCTGTTTATATAATGCCATATGATTCTCTACAGTATGCATTTATAAATTATAAGAATTAATTGAAATATATAATCTCAAATTTAACTTTTAAAATGAGTGCCTGTTTACATTATTTTTAAACGGATTTATTTTTATATTCTCAACTGGGAATTAATATTTAAGTATTGTAATTAAAAAACTTCCATATTTTTGTTAATTTTATTTATTTTTTGAATTTTTTTTATATCTTTCCCAAAATGTGGGCAATAAATATGCATTCTTTATTTGAGAGTTAGAAGAAGTTTGAAAAAAGGAAGGGATTGTTATTAAATATTAATTGAATTTGATAATAAAATATAATTTGAAGTTCATAAATCCAGTTATTAACTTTAAATAATTTCATTTCAATCTCTCAAATTTATGTTGAATAATAAAGTACGTTTTATTCCTTCGAAATAATCACTTTAGAATATTGGTCTTTGGTATTATTTTATTTTGTAGAAATAAAAAATTGATATCTCTACCTGTGCCCAGTAATTGACCCTAAATGCAGACAATACAATCAAAAGACAATTGAGCTAAAAATCTTATTTCATTGTAGAATAAATTTTATTTATTTATAAGCAGACTCCTAAAAGTTAACCCATTTGAGCCTTGTGTCCTTTTAAAATTATGGTTCCTTTTTCTAAAATAGAAAGTGGTAGCACAAGTGTTGTTTTTAGAATTTTACAGAAACAGGATTGTTCAGTCTACCATAATATATTGCAGAGCCCATGCTAAGCATTTGCAACCTTGCCAAATGCGATAAAATCGTAAATTTGGCGAATAAAATTGTGTTTTGGTAATTAATTTTTTCCTCTGAAAAGAAAAAAAATATATTTAACTCGATCCTCAAAATTACGTCAAAATGAATTTTTCTAATTAAAGCAGTATTTTTCATTTGATTACAGTAATTTTTGGCATAATACATAACCAATTAGAATTTGGTCCAAATAATATGCAAGCCTAAGACAAACTACTGTAAAAATTAGTTATAAAAAAACTGTTAAGATATGCATTTGGCGAAGACTTTCGAAAATTGGCAAATACTTTTAATATTTGGCTAATTTACTAGCTAACAATTTGAAATCCTTAGCGTGGGACCTGTATTGATAATATAAATATTTTTATTTTAATGCTTAAATGGTAGGTAATAGAAAGTAATATCCCCGTGGTATAAACTAATAAGTACTACCACTTTTTTCATATGTAGACCACTTTTAGTGGCTGGGTGTTAAAGGGTTAACTTTTTAAAATATAATTATACGATCGAAAGAAAATAAAGCTATTTCTTTGTAGAATACTTTTTTATTTATTTATAAGCAAAACTATTATTAAATTGTTATTTTAAAGTATATATTTATTTATCTAAATTATGTATTTATTAAAGAAATTATTCCTGAAAGAATGTACAATCGCTTTATATTTTCTACATTTACTTACTTATGTCTGTACTTCGGTTTAAAAAAAAAATCAAACATTTGCTTTATTAAAATCATTACTAATTATAAATGTAGCTTCAAGATACATCTGTCTATTTTTCATTTTAACTATTATTTTTAAATTAGATTGTTTAAAAACATTGCAATCTTTTAGAGGGTAATGTTTAAAACCCTTTTAGTAAATCAATCCTAGTTTTTTAAGTTTAAAAATAAAGTGTTATTTTATGTCTGTATTTGAGCACATATATTTGTTTTAATTTAAAGTTGTTTTGGAGGAAAGTAATATTTAATATAGATAGTTTTTTTTAAATTAAAATGTAAATTTTCTAAAATGCTGTTATAATTTGAATAAAATATTTACTGCATATACTTTTTATTAAAAATGTATAATTTTTTACTGCACAATTGTTAAGTTATTCTTAAATTTTAAAATAAAAGAATCTCTATATTTTTATTATTTGTAATGTAAATTTGTTTTTAGAAACTGAAAGATTATGATAATTTTAACATTACGTTAACTCGTGTTTTGACTTATTCCTTTAAAGAAATGTAAATTTTTTTCTACTTGTAAATAAAAATATATATATATATTTATTAACATCACTACTATTTTTTAACATTTTTACAGATTTATAATTTAAATATTGAATTATCACAAAATGTGAAGAAAAAAATCTCTTTATTAAATTTTATGTATAAGTTTTATTTATTTTTTTAAGCTTTCTTATTCAGTTACTATTTCACATTTATAGTTATGTGCTTATCCCAAAATTTAAAAACTTTTACATTATAATAAAAGTTTCTTTGCATTGTCATCTATTAAAGAAATATCATTAATTTTGTTTTCTTAGCATTCATCTAGCTTACAAGTGTGTCATATTGATAATCCTGTAGTTATTCTGATCTTAAAAGTTTGTATGAATAATATGCAAAATCTTATAATTTTTGTAAATATTTCCTACTATTAAGAACATGTTTGTTTCAGTGTTAAGTTTTAACACGGAAATGACAAAAATATAATCCTGTTTAGAATGATAAATATGTACCATTGATAAGTTTTTCTAAAATACTGATACACATTTTTAAAAATTTCTTCTAATTTGAGAATGATTATTAACCCAACCCTTGAAAGGGTGAGATAAGCAGAGCATCTGCCCACGATTTAATAATTCTAATTGATAGTTTTTTTTAAATTTCCTTTATTCTTGAAACTTAAAACCTTTTCTATTTTATCATGTAGAAAGAGAAAAGGCAGTAATCTTTATAGTTCTAAGGAACCCATATAAAAAATTTAAAAAAAACTTCTTATAAATAAAGATTGTTAAATTAGGAAATTAAACTTATTTAAACAATTTGAGGAACTACGCTTAGTGGTTAAAGGCATTGAGCTGTCATTGTAAAGACCGGGGTTCGATCCTCAGTGTTGGCTTGAAGCTCGCCCAGTTTTCGGATTGATGGTTACCAGTTTGCCTGAACAGTAAAGGCGGTTTGTGTGCAGTGTTGACCGCGTCGCCTCAATCATGTCGATTCTCCTGGCACTCAACGGGCTGTGGTGAAAATACTTCACTTTTTTAATAACTAAAGATTATTATGAAGCGCCCTTTAATGCCAAACTTCGGTCACAGATATGTAGATAAAATATAAAAATGAAACGATAGCATAGAATTTGATTAAAATTTTTTTAAATTGTTTTGATGTAGGCCTGAAATTTTAAAAAGAAAATCACAGTTTTAGTATTATAAGCAAAAATGTGAGGTCTGTGCTTTAATTTCCTAGAGGATTGTTTTTCCCAGGAGCCCGAGAAATCGAGCGATGGTTCTGAATATTAAAATTAAAAAACATTAATGCATAACTTTTTTTTTAATGCAACATTTTTATTGCAAATAAAGTATTATTAAAAACTGAAACTGAAAGAAAAAGTACGCATTTCACTGCATATATTGACTGGAATTGTAAGAATGTAATATTAATATAAGCTTCATTCCTTAAACAAAATATTAAATGTAAAATAACTCGATATTATTATTATTTTGTATTAACTTATTTCACTACATTAATTATTATTGTGATCGGCATGTTTGGAAATAAAATTTTAGGCAGAAAAACGTGTCTTAGCAGACCCTAAAGAAAAAGTTAATAACGCCTAGAAATAATTGATAGTCGTAAAGTTTTACGAGATACACCTGAAAACTGTAGACGTTATCAGTGACGAAATCCTGAAACGGTACAAAATTTTACCAATTGTCATTTCCGTGTTGAACTTTTATTTTATTTTTAATACTAGGCTTTTACGTTCTCAAGGTGATGTTGTATAAAACTGCCACGTATTTTATACTGCCTCAGAACAAAGAATATATAAAAAAAACATATTTATAAATACAACTGTGTGATCAACTACATAAAATATAAATTCATTTGCTTTTTTTAATAGCATTGAATTTTAAGATGTGTTCGAATTCTAAGTCACTTCATACATACCTAAAGTAATTAATACTACTAAAATTTATTTACTGTTTCACCATTTTTAAGGTGTTATTTGAGATATGCTTTGTTGAAATGAACTTTCATTGTTTTCAATAATAAATAAATAACTTTTATGTTTCAAAGTAATTTATTTCGTTTTAATTTTTTTTTAATCATAGATGAATCCAGTGTTGTAGAGAAATTTTATCAAATTGTTCTATATAAATACAGTACAGAACCCGTTATCCGGAAATCAAAAGGAACGAAATTCGATAAATTTTCCCGCCATCTTTTTAAAAAAAATGTTTTTTTCCTCATAAGATTTTAGGATTTTTCTTTCTTTTTTGAAAGATGTTTACCTTGCGGTGCTCGCCACTCTCACCAGAAATTCGGCCTTTGAAATTCGGCCAAAAAGCTAGAAAATGTTGTTCACCGTGTTCATACAACAATAACCAGGAAAACTAAAACCGGCTGTCGCTATTACAGCGACAAAAGATCCGACAGCCGTACGTTCGTGTCGCTTATTTGTATATGATAAAAAAACTCATTTAAAATTTTTAGTGGATTCAGGTTCAGATGTGAGCTGCTTGCCCGTCCCAAAAATGATTAAAAATTTACATCCTGGTCCCTTACAGTTAACTGCAGCTAATAATTCAAAAATTTTTACCTACGGAAGTAAATTATTGAACATTAATTTAGGATTACGGAGAGACTTTAAATGGAAATTTTTAGTTGCTACGGTGCCTATTCCAATTATAGGAGCAGATTTTTTAGAGCACTTTGGACTGTTGATAGACCTAAAACGTCGTAAATTAATTGATGGTGTCACTAATCTTTCTTTATTGGGCATAACTGCCAAAACTAATGTTTTTTCAGTAAAATTAATTTCAGGTGACACATATTATCATAAATTATTATCAAATTTTCCGGAATTAACTAAATTAGCACCAAAAATTAAGCAGGCGTGTCATAATACTGTGCATTACATCGATACAACTGGTCCGCCTATACACAATAAACCTAGGCGATTAAGTCCAAAAATATACGATGTTGTAAAACAAGAATTTCAGTTTATGTTAGAGCAGGGTATTTGCCGGCCTTCGAAGTCACCATGGTCGTCTCCACTCCATGTCGTTACTAAAAGCTCGGGAAGTATTCGACCAGTTGGAGACTATAGGAAATTAAACGCCGTGACAACTCCGGATCGGTACCCTATTCCCCATATACAAGATTTCACACACGCGCTGAATAACAAAAATATTTTTTCTAAGATTGATATAGTCCGTGCTTATTTTCATATCCCAGTACACCCAGATGACATACAAAAAACTGCTGTGTGTACGCCTTTTGGGCTTTTTGAGTTTCCTTTTTTAAATTTCGGTCTATGTGGAGCCGCGCAAACTTTTCAGAGGTTCATGAATGAAATTCTGGGAGAATTGCCTTTTTGCTATGTTTACCTGGATGATATCCTTATTTTTAGTGAATCAGAAGAACAGCATAAAATGCATGTTCAAACCGTGTTTCAAAAATTAAATGAATACGGTTTAACGGTAAATGTATCAAAATGTCTGTTTGGTGTGCCAGAAATTTCATTTTTAGGCCACTTAATAACTAAGGATGGCACCAAACCATTACCCAATAAAGTAGACCCTATTTTAAATTACCCACAACCAAAATCAATTAAGGAATTGAGAAGATTTCTCGGACTTCTAAATTTTTTTCGTCGTTTTCTACCTCGCGCAGCTCATAACCAAACTCACTTAAACGATTTTTTAAAAGGCTCAAAGCGCAATGATAATCGTATGATTAACTGGTCAGAACAAGCATTAAGCGAATTCCAAAACTGCAAAACTCTTTTAGCGAACGCTACGCTGCTGGCTCATCCTAACCCCGATGCAAATTTAGTACTGCAAGTAGATGCCTCGGATTTTGCTATTGGGGGAGCATTATTTCAAACAGAAAATGAACATCTTCAGCCGTTAGCATTTTTTTCGCGCAAGTTATCCGAAACTGAAAAACGCTATAGCGCATATGATAGGGAGTTGCTTGCTGCATACGCTTCAATCAAACAATTCAGGTATATGCTCGAAGCACGAAATTTCGTTTTGTTCACAGATCACAAACCACTCACCTATGCATTTAAGCAAAAGTTAGATAAATTTTCACCACGTCAAGCTCGTCAATTAGATTTTATATCGCAGTTTACAACAGATCTAAGACACCTAAATGGTTCTGACAATATAACTGCAGATGCGTTATCAAGAATAGCATCTATAAATATGCCAAATCCTATAGATTACAGCGAAATTGCAAAAGCTCAGGAAAATGACAAAGAATTGAACTATTTAATCAAAAATTCTCAAAGTTTGGATTTAAAAAAAGTAAATATGCCAGATTCGAACACTATTTTATATTGTGATATTTCTACTACAAACGTTAGACCTTTTATTCCAAAACAATTTCGTAAACAAATATTTGATACTATTCATAACTTATCACACCCAGGAATAAAAGCAACTAATAAATTGATTAGTAATAGATTTATTTGGCCTAATTTGAATAGAGATTGTAATGTGTGGTCTAGACACTGCATTCCATGCCAGAAATCTAAAATAATAAGGCATACTAAATCGCCTATTTTTAATTTTCCAATACAGTCCAAACGCTTTGACCATATACATCTTGATATCGTTGGCCCATTACCACCATCTAAAGGATTTTCATACTGCTTGACAATGATCGACAGATACACTAGATGGGTGGAAGCTGTTCCAATTCCTGACATTACAGCGGAGACAGTAGCGGAAGCTTTCCTTAAGACCTGGATTGCTCGCTTTGGATCACCTTCAGTGATAACGACCGACCAGGGTCGCCAGTTCGAAAGTAGACTCTTCAAAGCGCTAGCACAACTTCTGGGCATCAAAAGAGTTCGATCCTCACCTTACCATCCTCAAAGTAATGGGATGATAGAACAATTGCACCGACCCTTGAAAGCTGCACTCAAGGCCTACAGTACAGACCATTGGTCAGACGCCTTACCAGCTATCCTGTTGGGTTTTCGAGCAGCATATAAGGAAGATCTACAGTCATCATCAGCAGAGCTCGTGTACGGGACAACACTTCGTCTTCCAGGAGAATTTTTTGACTCAACAACAATGGACTCGTCCCCAATTCAACTAGTCGAGGATTTAAAGAAACATTTCTCTACTATCAGACCATCTCCAGCTTCCAGCCACTTTACAAAGTCAGTGTTTGTGCATCCAGCCTTAAAAGAATGTAGTCACGTCTTCATTAGGAATGATGCTGTGAAGAAACCCTTGCAAGCCCCTTACGATGGACCTTTTAAAGTGATTCAGAGAACTGATAAAACTTTTGAAGTTGATATTAGAGGTCGGAAGTCGACAATCTCCATAGATCGTGTGAAACCTGCCTTCATTGAAAGTGAATTATTACAACCTTCCGAAATAACTAAGACTCTAAAGTTTGAAATACCGTGTACTCCTGTAATGCGGGAGACCAAAAATAGGTTTGGAAGAACTGTGCGTTTTCCAAAAAAGTATAGTAAGTGATACACTGCGGGGGGAGTGTGCGGTGCTCGCCACTCTCACCAGTCTTACCGCCAGCTTGGCGATTTAAGATCTTCAGGTAAAAGCAACCCTGTGATCCTAGCGATATATATTCTGTCCTTCAGAGGAAGAACAGCCACTTACCTTTTCAACTTTTTCACTAGCTAGCTTGGTCGCAGGACGACCCATAATGTTTAATTTAGTTTATGTTATATTGATGTTTGTGTTCATGAAATAAATATGCTTTAAGAGAAACCCGCATTTCGTACTCACTTCAACCTTACCATCATTTTTTAAAATAATCATTAGTGTATTACTTCATCGTTTTTTCTTCTTTTTAAGATTATTTCCAACTATTTTTGTTTTTTTAGTTGGGTTTAACAATAAAAAAACTGCTTTTTGTATCGATTCAGAAATCCGGAAAAATCAGTTATCCGGAATAACGATCGTTCCGGCCCTACTGTTTAGTTTTTTCCATATGGGGCGCAAAAAAACAATAAATAAATAAATAAAATAAACGAAACACCCAGAACCGCTTTCGATCTAATCAGAATTTCGCGTACTAAGACTCAAACTTAATTTCAGGGGGTGACCTCAAATATGCTAATTAGTTATTGCTGACGGTATTTTGGGTTATGAAATTGGACACAAACACGTACTTAATATACCTTTGTTTTTAAGAATTGGAATTTTTGACCCCTAAAATATAGAGAGTAGGATCGAATCTAGGACATATGGTCCCAATAGTTTGATCAGGAGAGCGGTCCAAAAGTTAGACCTCTTTTTGTTAATTTTACTTTTTGCGTATTTCGCCATAGATCGAGAAATTTTTAAAAATTCCAATTTTGAGAATTTACGAAATACGCAAAAAGTTAAATTATCACTAACCCCTTAACTTGTGTGCTCGAGTTAATTCGAGCTCGCTAAACAGGCCAAATAACTGTGCACACTCGAGATAATTCGAGCGGCGTTGTATTTTATGCTGCTATAATTTTTCACACTCGAATAAATTGAAAATAACAGTGTGAAAACTAAGGAAAAAAATTGTTTTATGGATATTTATCATTTACATGGGATTGTAAGCTATAACACTTATTTATCCAAGAATAATATATAGCATTTTTTCATGGAACAAAAGCGCAGTATATCAAAATTGTCCACCAAAAGAAAAGTTGAACCAGGAGCGGAATAAATTTTTTTACATAAAAAAATTTTTATTTTTTGGCCGGTTTTTTTTCCAAAAAATCTATGTGTTAAGGAGTTCAAATTTTGGACAGCTCTTCTGATCAAACTATCGGAACCATACATTTTGAGGGTCAGAAATCCGACGGAAAAACTATTTATTCAGAGGAAGTATATATTTGTCTCTGATTTCGTAACCTATATCGTCTGCGCTTATAAATTAACATACTTAAGGTCATCCCCTCAAACCATTAAGATTGAGTTTTATTACGTGTAAATCCGATTAGATCAAAAGTTTCATGAAAAAAGGGAAAGAAAGAACTACAGGCATTCGAAATATTTTATCAAGAGTACTACTCGAAGCAGAAAAATTTACTCTCTTAAGTCAGTTTGCCTTCAACTGACATCAATTAAATTATCTTCAGTTACAGATGATGATTTTTTTAAAACGGTATTGTTTTTCCAAATCTGTCAACAAAAGTTCCGTGATCCTTTTCAGTCACACTTTCAATTGTTTTGATCATGGCTGAAATGCTTTCTTCTGGCGTTAATTCTGCCATATCTCTGTTGCCCATGTCAGTCTTGACCCAGCCAGGACACATAATCACTATGAGAATACCTTTCTCCTTTAAGGGCAAAGAACTGACTCTCATTGCCATATTGAAAGCAGCCTGGAAAGAATATAAGAATGTGGGATTACTGCAAGCTCTTTTTTTTCCACCTTTTAAATTTTAATTCAACTATAATTAAGAATACATATTACTGATGCATAATTGGAAAATGTCAGATTTAAAGTCAATTATCACAATAGCAACTGTGAGCATAGATCAGTAAATGCCAATTTACTGAACTACCATTCTCGATCATAACACTCGAATACGACGCCATCTAGGAAGAAGATCAGTTTCATGTCCCTCTTTTCCACTGCTCAGTTACATGGGAATGTATTACGATGTTTCCCCCTTCCATAATATTTTTCGCATTTAGATTGTCAAAAATTTATTTTAAAATTTTCACGATGCTTACCTTAAGCGTTACGTTTTAGGAAGTTTTCAATTCCAAATAGTTCCCAAGCTTAAAATTTTTTAATCGATTTGAAAATCAGGTCATAAACTAACGTACTTTCAACTCCTATGACTAACCAGATGATAATGTTGGAAGCATGCCTGATGTTGCCATAGGTAAAAAGTTCTGCTATACGCCACCTATAGCCGATTTTGATAGCTAATACAGTTTTTAAATGTGAGCCACCAACCAAATAACCAGCAACATAAAAAAGAAAAAAATCTCTCTTATATTTAATCTTACATTCACACAGTGTAGAAACTGAGCGTGGTACTATCTACCGAAAATGTCATTGCGAGCTACTAGTAGCTCTTTAGTTCGATCGATGGTTTAGCGATCTCTACAGCATACAGTTAGTTCATTCTAAATAAATATACTTCATCTCCATTTGTCCAAAGTGGGGGTTACAAAAGAATGGGACGTTTAGAAGAAAATGTTTATACAATTCTAGTGATCTCTAATATTTTTTTTAAGTTAGTGTTCGTAGACTGAGTACACCGGCGTCATAAACAGTCAAACTCTATGCATGTGCTAGCCACATTTGATGATCAACTTAGTCACCTTTTAAAGTTATCTTGTATCACTTATAAACTTTAATAGTGTCCAAACCGAATGCACAGCGAAACTATATTAAAACATTCTAATTCTTCAAATTCTCCTCCAATCCTAACACTTTAATCAGTTTTTAAATAATATATTAAACGAATTTTTAACTCATTTAGCATGAAGCCTAATGATTACATTTGCAAATATTAACTAGATATCTAATTATGAATTTTTTAGACGCGTTTTTTCTTTATATTTGCATATGTATATATATATATTTCTGTACTTTGAAGCTTATTGTGTTAAAACAAAATGTGCTTCAATTTCATTTTTTTCCCTTTTTTTTTAATTTCTGTTCTACCATTAAGTTCAGACTTTTTCTTTCAAAATAAACCTTCTCCTTTTTTCTCAAGGAAATTTTTGTCATCTTTTTTATCGTCGACATTTTTAAATTCTGACATCCTTGAATTTATAGCACGTGTTCACTTATTTATTACAACTCAACTTCAGTATTTAAATAATGAATAATTTTCGAAATTTGAATTTCGTTACGTTTTCCTTTGAGCTAATTTAAAAAGCGCATGCTGTGTAGATCGAATTCTAATTTTATAATTAAGTGTGTATATACTATTTTCCGATAGTGAGAAGTGTGCCGTATGCATTCAATAAATAAATAAATTCTTCTAATATAAAAAATATAAACAAATTTCTAAACTTTGCTTCGAAAACTATTTTTAGACAGTGAACACTGCGACATATGCTTTCAATAAATAATTAAATTTTTCTAATATAAAAAAGATAAATAAATTTTCAAACTTTGCTTCGAAAACTATTTTTAAATAGTTTTCGATTTTAGTGAGCACTGCGACGTATGCTTTCAATAAATAAATAAATTCTTCTAATATAAAGAAATATAAATAAATTTCCAAACTTTGCTTGGAAAACTATTTTTAGATAGTGAGCACTGCGACGTACGCTTTCAATAAATATATATATGTTCTTCTAGTGTAAAATATATAAGTAAATTTCCAAACTTTGCCTCGAAAACTATTTTTAGATAGCGAGCACTGCGACGTAAGCTTTCAATGAATAAATAAATTCTTCTACTATAAAAAATATTATGAATGAATTTCTGAACCTTGCTTATCTTGTAGGTAGAGACATTGACTTCAAAGGGAATAGTTCCCGTCAATCCCATGCTTCCAAGAGCTGCAGAAATATTGAGAACTGCCGCTTTATAACCATTTTGTTGAACAGCTGCTTTTTCCAGTAGCGGAGTCAATGCCTAAAAATTAAAATTAATTTTAAAGATGCTTGTAAGACATATTTATTTAAGTATAACATTTGATTACATGTTGCAAAATTTTTAAAAATCTGTAATGCAAAACAATAAGTAAAAAATTTGAGAATCTTCTAAAGTAGTTAGTATTTTGTTTCACACACATCGAAACAATTAAATTCGGCTATTTTTTAATACAAAATAAAGCATTTTTATGTTTTTTTTATATATGAAATAAGTTGCTGCATCTATTTCGCTACATAGAATGAGAAATGTAGATGATTCTTTATTGAATATAATACGCATATAGTGCAAGGAGTTGTAGCAGCAAATAAGTATTAACAGAAATTTATACACCCATGCTCCAATATTGTTTGACTTCAAATTCAGCCAAATTCTAAATCGGTATTGAAATTTAAAATTTTATTTCTGCAGTACTTTAATTCCTTCTTACAGTGACTGCTTCCATTGACAGAGGATTAACTACACTTTTTTTTTCTCCTTCTCTTATTTACGGTTTTCTATTTTACTTCTTTTATTTCTTACCAGTTTATAGAGTGTACCATAATTGCTGCCCTTCATGTACCTTTTTTTGTCGGAAAATAAGAGAAAAAGCATACAATGTTGGAATTCCAAATTAATATTTAGGCGAGGAAAAATCAAAAACTCTATAAAAAATAATAACGTGTTTGATTGTCCTTTGCAAATTGAAGGTATTTCCAGTAACCAGTTTTCAACTCTACTCTGTGCCCTCACACTGATATATTTTGATGTTATTTTAGTCTCGCCCATGTTAATAGTGATTCTTTCGATTTCGATATAGTTTTTGTTTTTTCCTAGCTTAAATATTAATTTTCAACTCGTAGTGTATATGCTCTTTTAACAAGGATTCTAAAAACATAAGGGCATTTGTAATGGAACTTTATAAATAATGCTATGCTTTCCACATTCTTTAGTTTTTTTTTTATTTGTATCGATTTCTTTTTGTCTTTAAATTATGAAAAATCAATAAATATCCCACTAAGGTTGACATTTAAACAAAATATGGATTAATAATTCCTATTTTTCTACTACTATTTATGTGAATATTATAGTAGCTATTAAAAAGTTATTTGCCTGAAATACTTATTTACAAATCTTTTTTGATGTTATTCACTGTTATTTTAGGTTTTTGATTTTGATTATTACTCCAAATTAAAGTAATATCCCTTTATTGCAAAGAAATCCTATAATTACGCATTATTTCATAAAACTGTATCGAACTTATTAATTTTTTTTACAATTATTAGATAGAAAATAAACTATATTTGCTTATATAATAAGTTTCATATTAAATCGTAATAAGTCAATATAAACATTTAAAATAATGAATACAAAATTGGAAAGCATATTCAGGAATTAGAGTTAACCTTTTTGCACTATTATTAAATATACTCTTTAGCTAAAAACATTTAACAAATTTTGATCGTAACAAACAATCAAATAGGAATTTAAAAAACAAAATTATACATGAAATTTCACTAATAACCGAGCAAAAAGATTGAGTTTAAATTTTATCTTGAAAGATTTTGTAACTAAATTTTAGAAACTAAACCTGTGTTAATACAATAAAACATTTTGAGATCTTTCTGGTGAACTGCTTTTAATTTTAATGTAACAATTTGTTTATAGTGAAACAAAAAACTGATTACAGAGCAATCAAGGGATGTGAGCGAAGCGTGCAGGGGACAGAGACCCTTAGAAGTAATAGTAGTATTTTATTTACGTCGCACTAGAATTATTATATGGAATATTTTATTTTATAACAGTCGGTGAACAGCCAAACCGAATTTTGAGTTTACGACTACAAATGTTTAATCTCTTAGCCTTGTAATTTTGAACATAATCCAGAAGACAAGTGAACTCCTAGATCAAGTAGCGGGAGAAATTCGTGGAAGACTTCCCATATTTGCGTGGGATGGAGAGGAAAAACTCGAAAAACTCCACGGTTAGCCTGAAGACAAGGGGACTCTTACCCATGATCCGTCTACCAATGAGGATATTTTACGTCAACAATGTGGTCCGTGCGAGCCGGGTGCAGAATTCGTATCGACCAGCCATTGCTGGGATTCCACCCCGGATCACCTCATTCGAAGGCGAACGCTCTATCCCTGAGCCATCACGGCTCTAATATGGCCGATTGGCGACGATCTGGGAAACATCCCTGAGGTTGATCAGATGATATACCATCATAATTTTGATCCGCTGCAGAGGGGATCAATCCCCTGCTCTGGTAGCCCGACGATGTCCACGAAGTTAAACACTTTACTGCAGAACAGTTCAACAAGAACCGATACCGTGCAATTTCGGACCCTTCGCAGTTGATCAAAGCGGCCACATACCCACTCACCTGTAATGCTTGACTTCGGTGAAATTATTTGATTTAACATCCCCAAATATTGTTTTCCCCAATCAATTATTATATCGGAGGTGCGAGCCTCTGTGGCTTAAGAACTCCGTTGCTAAAAGCAATACCTCTCGTCCTTGACTTCGATTACCTACTGACTGGTAACCGTGTCTTACGATCAGTACACTGCGGAAAAATAAAATAGAGGTTATCAAACATAACAGTGTTATATTAAATTTAGTAAGTGCTGTCAACAAGGAACATTTTGTTGCGACATTTTGTTAAAATGACCCTCAGGGTCCCTTAGTACAAATATAATAATGAAGCATTAAAGTGTTAATTTTGTAAATTTTACGAACGAATAATAAAATTTACCTTTGTAATCAATAAAGGAGCTACAGCATTTGTTTTGAAATGTTTTTCCAAGCTTTCAACGGTGATTCCGTCGTAGGGAGTAACTTCACAAATGCCAGCATTATTGATGAGTAGATCAAGGCCTTCATCCCCAACGTTTGTTTCAACGATCTGTCTAGCAACTTCTATTTCTTCTGGATCAGTGACATCTGTATGTTTTGGGGAGAAAGATTTAATAAGGTTCAAATTTATTTATTTATTTATTGAAGTTATACTTCTTATGCGACTTCCAACAATGTTGCGTTAAACGTTTAACGCTACATTTTTAATGGCCGAGAAATCACGTGGTAGGATCCAGTTTTCCCTTATTCATTTCCATATTGTTTTGGTTCTCACTAGCATAAAAATAATAAAAGTCATAAAAGTATTGTTTTTCTATAAATATTCTTTTTAGTTTGTTTTGATACACATATAATTTAATAGGGTAGTATTTTTTATTTTCAAATTTAGTGGATAACAATTGTAAAAAATGAGTGAAAACAATCCCACGGACAATGCGACGGATTTAAGGTTATGTCAAGGCACGTCTCTTGTGAATATCAATTGATTGTTAGGTTTTCTCTTTTGAAATTATATTATAACGCATTCACATACATTATTAATACAAATACATTTTCCAGGGCGAGATGATGAGGCAACCACGATGGTTCAAGAGGTCCTCGAGGGAAAAATGCACAATATTACCGTGATTACAGAGCACGGAAGCGAGCGGAGCAGAAAAAAGAGTCGTTGAATAGAACTAGTGATCCTTCTACGACTGCTGATTCTTCTACAATTAACGTCGCAGGTTGCGAAATTTAACTGCTTCCACGCGGAGGGACTCCACGCACTACTTTTTTAAATATATTTTAGTACAGGGATAAGATCACCGGGCAAAAAATTCCCTGGAGAAATTAAAAAAAAAAAAAGCATTAAGTAACTCCGCCTCAGGAGCACCTAAATTTGATTAGGTAGTGCACACACCAATTCACAAGGAACTACATTTATGGCGCCTCCAGTTTATATCGCTGGCTGAGGATCTGATCACTCAAATTTACCAATTCGGACTAGAGAAAAAAAAAAGAAAAACAAAATATTTTTTTTCCCACTGTTTTAACGTATCCACAGATTTTCTATGGGATGTTGTTGATTTTGCCACGAGATGAAAAAGTTTGATTAAGCTTTATACATTCAATCGCCTTATCTTCAAGTTTGATTAACTTAGCTGTTATCATCTTGAAACATAGAGGTATCAATAGCATACTTCATCATGAAGAGGTAAGTGAAAGATAATACCTGCTCATCCAGAATGATAAAACAAACATACACTGTGAAAAATTTTAGATCAAATTGTGGTAAAAAGTACCGGTACTTTTCACGGTAAAATTCATTTTTACCAGAGTATGTTACGGAATCAAAAATCTGATATACCGTAATTTTTAGATTAATAATTACAGTAAATTCACTGAATCATTCTAGTAAAATAAATATTACTGTAAATTTACGGTATAATTACAGTAAAATGGATTTTATGGATGATGCTCTCAAAGTGTCGGTACTTTATGCTGTAATTCGATTCGAAATTTTTTACAGTGTATTAGTTTATACTAGTGGTCACCTCAGTGAGCAGAATAACACCTTCACAGATCAACTCGGTGAAAAAAGTTCTGGTAAAATTACCGTACTATATGATAATGCCTTTTTTTTTTTTTTTTTTTTTTTTGATGAAACCGAAATATACGATAGTTGGATCTTTCGCTTAGTAATTTCTCTGTTCATATGGTAACGGTTTACCGGAAATCCTAGTTCTCGAAATGATAGTTCTTACAAATAGTAAAAATTACAAAAAGTAAAAAATACAAAACTGAAAAGCAAATTTAACAGAATAAATGGTTTCTTGCATGCTCTAAGGCTAAGGTATCATGATAGAATTACCACATTTTACCACGTTTGCCAAATTTTATCACTTATTATAAAACCCTATTTTATTGTTAATTTTACTAAAATCATTACCAAAACGCTTTGGTATAAATTACCGAGTTTTTTGGCATTCATATAGAGCCAGAAATACGGTAAATGTTACCATATTCTTATAGTTTTGACATACTTTTTCTCACCTTACCTTTATTAAATTATGATTTTTATAACTGCTCTAGGGGTGACTTGTTTTTTGTCCGGTAAATATAGCGTCAGATTACAATAAGTTGTGAGCAAAAAAGAAAATAAACCTTCTTAGCTGAATAACTTATAATTTGATAATCGAAATTAAAATACCAAAATACAATATTACTGGTCAAAAACCTCACTTTATGCATGTTGGTTAAGCAGTGCTATCTGCTAATTAAGTTTTAAAATCAGAACCGGTGATTCTCAAAGGATTAGCCGTAATATTAAGATTGTAAATAATTTCAAGAAAAAAAAAGTCTTATTGAAAATGTGGAGCCCTATTAATGTTAGTTTTGCTTTTCGAGAAATTGCTCGAATCAAATAATTTCGCAGTGAAACATTTAATTTTTAAGTTGAGTGGTAAAAAACTTTTTAAAATTTCGGAATGTTATTTTAAATGAAATATATCAAAACTTGAAGTAAATTGTTTAAATGTAACCTCAAGTACAATTGTGAAACTGTTTTTAGTAAAAAGATGCATTTTTAGATTGTTATCTCTGAAGTATACTATTCCTGATTGTGCTATAAATCGGTTCATTTGTATCACAATTTAGATTTTGTCATCGAAAATCTTGCAATTGAGGAGACAAAAATTCCATTTTCATTACTGTTAAATGAAATAACAAAAAATATCAATATATATATATATAACAAAAATATATATATATATATATGTAATTTTTAAACAGATGATCAAAACTACATCCTAATACATAGGTCTCCAACCATAAAATCGGATCAAAATGATGATGTATGAACAATTTTCCGTCAAAGAATATTTTAAGCCGAAACGCTTGAACCTCAACAGTAAAAATTTAAAATATAATGCTATGTTTCAAACTGAATGTATCAAATAAGTCTTTTCAGGAGGATCAGAAAAAATATTAATTATAAACAGCTGATTTTCTTTGCACTTAGTAATTAAAAAAATAGCGCGAAATAACTACTGAAGTGAGCAAAAATTTGTGGATTCTATAAACTAGAACGCACTTTTCATGTAAAATAAAAAAAAATTGTTAAATACTAGAAAGAAAATAATATGCTAAAAGAGAAATTTTTATTTTTAAATATATGATCTCCTTTCTTACATATAACTTCTATGATGTTTGCAATGAATCATAAAATGAACAATACAGCACATCCTAGAAATAAAGAATATTTTTTTATAAAAGAACACCTACCCATTTTAATTAAGACAACTTTAGTTTTCTTGGATGCCTCTTGTAAGTCTTTTAGTTCCTGATAAAAAAATAAAGTATTCAACATTTTAACAAACTGATTCATATGATTTACATAATAATGAATTTTTCTTAGAAATTGAAGCACTCAATATTAAAAATATGGGTGTAAACTAAACTTATTTAAAACTAAACTTGCTTCTGTTCAAGAAGTGTTTCGGTTTAGAATAAATGGATGTGGTAATTCGGTTTAGAATAATGGAATTCTGTGTCCTTTTTCAACAACACTTTTTATTCACCAATCGGCATGCAACAAAATGTTATGGAACAAAACATTTAAATTTCCTCGAATTCATAATTTTTTTAAGAAGTTTAATAAAGCTGACTATCTCTTAAAAATCTTTGTAACGATTCTATTTCTTTCCGTTCTCTTTTTTTTATTATTTTTTAAAAAGTAATTTAATCAGCAAAGTATTTATTTATTTTAATAGCTTATCACCCATTTTTTTCTTATACTAAGTGCGCAAATTTTATAAAAATGCCTTTTTTCTTTTAAATATTGTTAAACAAACCAAATTTTAAGATTCAATGAGGTCTTTGAAATATATATTATCAAAATAGTAGCATATATTACAAGTTTATGCTTAAATTTCTAAAAAACAATTATTCCATTCTGAGTCATAGTCACTTTTACGCCCCTTTTACATCATTAGGTTCGAGGATTTCTGCAAAAAACAAAATACGCTCTAAAAGTTTGTCTCGCACAGAATTAAAATACAGTCAGATTTATTTTTGATTATTTTTTCTATAGTTAATGTGTAAAAATAAGTTTCAGTGTTTAACGCTATTTTTAAATGGCTGACGTAAGATTATTTTCCTTTAAGAATTTACTGTGATAGTGATTTACTTTACGTGTTCAATTTATTAAAAGAATAATATTTAAATTTGAAGAAAAATACAAAACGATTTTATTAATTACATGTTTTACGAACGCATATTTTACGAACGATTTTATAAATAGCGCATTTTTGATATCATTTTCTATTTAACAATTTTAATGATTTAAAAAATAAAATATCCTACTATAAATTCTTTTTGCGGGATAAATAGTTATGCAGAAAAAGATGTAAGTGGCGAAAATTTGAAAGCTAGTTTATTTACATTTCTTTTAAAAAGTATGAATATAATGTGTTTGTATTTCCGACAAATTAGAAGAAAACGATAATTAAAAAAAATTACCTGCAGCGAATTGGCACTCCGATAGGTGGCAAAAATAACATGTGGTGGATCACTGCTGGATACGAATTGCCGAGCAAATTCATAGCCAATACCTCTATTGGCGCCAGTTATAAAAATATTCTTAAATTTCATTTTAAAAAAACTTAATTCTTCCGAAGCTCGTTTCAATTCAAGAGGAACAGTTCAACTGAACACTCGTCGAATGATATAGGCGTTTTATCATCTGTGTTTTTAACCTTGGAGCAATCGTTCGCAAGCCGAAGGTCAGTAATTATATAAACACAGAATTATTTTGGAGTAATATTTTAATATTTCCTTTGTGCTACGTTACTTTATCTGCAACAGTAAATGATTTTCCAGTTTTAAGATAATTCCTGATAGGAAATTTCAATATTTATTGTTATGCCAAGATAGATAAAATGTCGCCAACTGAAGATTCTTTTTTTATTCTTTTAATTTTTTTTAAATTTTACTTATTGATCTTTATTAAATCGAAACTTTATCAATGTTGCTTTTTGATATGAAAGGTTTCTATTTATTGCACTAACAATAAAATAATCTTTTTGGAATTTTGATAAAAATATCTGGAGTCGAAGCTGTCCAGAAAAATGAAGACAGCTCTTTTTCAAAATTAAAAATGGTGCCGTAAGTTTCTTTATTCTTTATGATCTTTCTTCTATTAAAAGAATTGATATGTCCATACAATCACAACTAGCAAAAACCTACAGGGATAGATTATGAGAAAATGTATTTCATATGTCTATTTTAAGATAAATTAATTTCATGTAATTAAAATAATTTTCGTTATCCTTTTTATCTTTCCTGATTTATCAAAACAAAAATATACTTGGAAGGTTTTTTTTAGGGATAAAACAACACCTCCTAGAAAAGAGTAGGCCTCTGCACGGGTTACCATAAATATCCTTTAGTAGTCCAAACGTAATGACATATTTCGTATTTTCAACCACTGCGCAGCTTAGAAACCCGAACGTAATAACATCTTTCTTATTTTTCATCAACTGCGCAGTTAACTTCGTCACATCGGACTACTAATTTGATCCGTGCTGAGGCCTTCATTATTCTAGGAGGTGTTGGATAAAATCATCGTATGTTAAAGCTGTAGCGTCAGGTTGGGTAATTTGGTCATGAACGCAGTGTCTCTCTCTCTCTATCTCTTTTTAATTTCCTTGGATTGTAAGGACTAAGTTGAGGCAACAATAAAATTACATAATGCAATAAATCCTAACACAAACAAAGAAGGTACCTTAAATGCAACCACTCTCCAATTAGGCTGAATTTTTTTCTTCTTTTTTATAAATAATTTTTTAGTTTAGAAAATAGCAAATGCTACTCTGTTAGCTGTAAATCAGGATATGAAATTTCAGTTTCAAAGATAATAGCTGAACTAAAAAAATTTTCTCGCCACTTTTTAACATTCATGGAAAATATGAATAATTTTAAAAATGTAAACAGGCATAGAATGAAGAATTTAATCGAATCGTATTTATTGCAATAATAATAATAAATCGAAAGAAAGTTGTCATAAAGTTTCAGTTTTTCGAAAGCAATATTTTCATTAATAAGAAGTTGATAATTTAGCATATTTTGTTCCTAATAGAAGGAAAATGCCGTCGCTAGAGTCTAAAACTTTTGATAAACAAATTCCAATGGCTTTAGCATAACTCTATGATGTATATATTTTCATGATATTTTATATGCAGTTTTATGATTACATTTTAATAGTTAAATTATAATTGTAATGAGAAATCTTATTAAATTTATAATATTGGGCTTTTAAGTTTCTTAAAGGGAAGCTTCCAACTGATGTTCGTTATCGCTCATTTGGCGATTGTTCTGCTGTTCTTTGAAATTATATTCAAATTATAAAATTGCACCACCAAAACGAAACAGACAAAATTTTTGCATATTTAATAGGTTAGCTGGTAATGATAAAGTAATCTTGATAAATATAGGCTGTTATCAACATTAACATTATGATAAAAATATGATTAAATAAAATGTAAAAGAGATGTTTTATAAGAAGTTACTATTTTAAAAAGCTGCAAAAATGACCAATAACTCATTTTTGAATTCGAAACAGACAAAACAGATTCCTACATATTGAAAGAAAATTTGTAAGAAAAATATGGCATTATTGTAAGTAATAATTATAAAAAAAAACTGCATTTTTTATTCAAAGTGAGATTATTATACACCACCTGATTCCTAAGAAAACTCTGCTTTCATAAAACATTAAAACTAAAATAACATATTTTATATTGTATTAGGCAACAGGACAGGAGGCTACCCAAAAGTGACTTAAGTTGGACACAAAATCAAAAGTGAAATAATAAACAAAAGTTACAATTTTGAAAGTTTTTGTTTAGTAGTGTAGAGTGATTTGTGATTCAAAAAAGAAAACCTATTTTACTTCCTTCAACAGAAAAATACGTTCAAATTTGAATATAGAAAAAAAATGCGTTATTTATAAATCGTTTGATCACTAAATTGTGTTCGGTTTTATAAGTCCGTACTTTTTATAAATAATTGCAATACATACTTTTTATTGAAATACCACTAATTTCTGTCTATTGTGAGAATGAAATGTACGGAGTGTTCCGTTATAACCGGCCATAATATGCATGATTTAAAATTAAGTCATAATGTATGAACAATAAGGGTTGCAAACTAATATTTAAGCGAGGAAAAATTAAAAACGCTACCAAAACATTTAACCAAGTTTGTTTTCCGAAATGAAATAGAGAGGAGTCGAAAGGTAATTTATTTGAGCATCGCAGTGCATGCGTGAAAATTTCCTACAAATCACAGAGTCCCTAAGTGATAAAAAGCGGGAAGTTTAACATAAGACAAACGCTATGCAAAATCTCTCTATTTATAAGACAATCAAAGTTTTTTTTTTCATTGAGTAAATACTAACAATTGGAGCATAACTTTTTGACTTTATTTTAGGCGAAAATTCTACGAATATGAATTAAAGTTGATGTTCACGGAACATCCTGTATATTAATGCATGGCATCAGTGCATCATGTAACAAATAGTTTTATAAATCTAAAAATTGGGCCGGGATTGCGTGGTTGGTAGGGCGCTGGACTCTCATTCGTGAGAACGGGAGTTCCAATCCAGCTGACCGAGGAATTCCCGTGTAGTAAAAGCTGACTGGTGCACGTTAAATCTGTCGGGTCACAAAATCCTCTGTTCTCATAACAAATTATTCTGGAGATACTGAACTGGAGATTGATCGTCCGCTGGTTCAGGTCAAAATTACGATCTGTGGATGAATGAATGGATGCATGAATGTGTCCGTCTTTTAAGCGGGTGTGACGCGTGGGTATGGCAGAAGTCGAATTCTTGGCCATAGATGGCGCCACTGGAAAACAAGAACACTAGCACCCCCTCTGCCTTAATGGCCGTCAATAAAAAAAATTATCAGACAGACTAAAGCAATGATGATTTTATTGTATAAAAACTTCATAAATCCTATGTCTCAGCACTCTTGGTACCTAATTGTTCATTATTTTGTGAAGTGACTTATTCAAAATGGTATGGGTTTTCCGAATCTGTCTATGAAAGTTCCATGGTGATCTGCGTTCAACTCTCCGATAGTTTTGATCATAGCCGATATGCTTTCTTCTGGTGTTAACTCGGCTTTTTCTTTGTTGCCTAAATCTGTCTTGACCCAGCCAGGGCACATCATGACGACCAGAATGCCTTTCTCCTTTAGAGCTATTGAACTAACTCTCATCGCCATGTTCAGAGCAGCCTGAAATAGACACCAACTTTTTTTTTAGCTGTTTTGTAAACTACTTAAGTTACGTGGAAAATAATAATAAAAAATGTCATATTAAAAAAAGAATGCAGAAATTTTCGACTAAATGAGACCAACGTTTATTAAAGTGGAAAACAGTAATATTTTTCGCAGCACAAGAAACTTGGACACTAATTATCCATTTCGATGGTGCAAAGAATTGCAGTCTGGAAAAAATGGCCCCAATAGCTAAGTTAGTTTTAATTTCGCTTTTTTCTTATTACGCTATATTTTAAAAATTTTTAAGCGAATGAAATGTCATTATGCGGCATTGCTTCGGCCAAGCTTCCTTATTCATGTTGGACTGGAGTGTGTAACTATGGCTACGAACAGGAAGTTCCCTGGTTCGAATCCCTACTGGCAACCAGCGATCATCTTTCTCACATATTTCTCCCTCCACATGCATTTTGCTTGAAACCGAGTATATGCTGTTTCAATTTTGAAAACCTGGGGTTTTCAAATTGGACTATAACTTGCTTTGGAGCTATTTTGACAAATTTTTTTTTTACAGTGTATACAGCACAGAGCGTGTTTGTTAGTGATATATAGATATAGCAGCAATGAGAATAAGAAGTTAAATGAATATTTGTGTCTCATACTTAAAAGAAAAAGAAAAATTAAAACAAATCTTTGTGTAATGTTGCGTAATCAGAGCAAATTTCAATTGAAAAGATATCTACACAAGTAATGAACATAATCATTTAATTGTTTAGAAATAAATTTAAAACGAGTTTTCCAAGTGTAGAATATATCTAATTAATATACAGTAAAATATTGATTTTTTTTTTTTTTACCTTGCTCATTTTGTAAGCTGGTACCATGGGATCAACCCAACTGTACAATGTTGTTCCCGTCAATTCTATACTTCCCAATGTGGAAGAAATGTTGAGGATCGCAGCTCTATGGCCGTCTTCTTGAAAAGCTGATTTCTCTAACAATGGGCGCATCACCTGAAGTGTTAAAAAAATTTCCGTTTCGAATAATATGCGACAGTATATAATTTGTTGTAAAGAATTCTTACATTTTTTAAGTAAGTTGCCTTAATATTCATAAAATTCTAATTTGAATTAAACATAGAGTAGATTTAGCTGAAATTATGTCTCATTGCTTAGTTTAACTTGCACATAGTTTAAATTGCTAAAAATAACTCTTCAAAAAATGAGATGTTCTTTATAACATATTTTGGCAATAGTGAGGTTAACTTCGAAATCGGGGCAAAAGCTACACCCTAGAATTTCCCACGTTATGATATGAGGGTTGCAAAAAAGACAGGCCGGCTAGTTTTTATTCCAAAGACAGCTTTCATTTAATAAAGCCGGTCTTCATGAAATTTTTAATGTTTTATTACTTAAAATTAACATATACGTACCTAAATTAATTTTATTAAGGACTAATTAATTTTCAGTGAAATAACACATATAAAATATGTTATGATATTAATTTTACGATATCGAAAGTGTATTTATTCCATGAATAGATAAAATGTTATTAATTTTAATAACTTATTTTATGTGCTATATATTTTGTCTGAAATTCTTCTAAACTTATTTCATCATGTTTTAATTCTGAATTGATTTCTAATTGTAGTCAAGCTGCTTCGAAAGTACAAAATTGCGACTCCATATTGTTCCGAACATACTATAACATCAATATAGTAATTAATTCTCAATTTTATATACCTTTTACACTATTACAGTTTTTGAAATATATTAGTTCTAATAAAAGATGGATATTTTCCTTTCAGCCGGTCTTTCTTAATTGATTTAAAAGTAAAATTAAAAAAAGAAGAAGAAAAACTTTTTTTTCCGGTTTGGTTTGGCTAAAATCCGGCAAGCCAAAACAATGCATTTTAAAATGTGTTCAAAATTAGTCTAAAAAAAATTCTTTAAAAAATCCTAATTTTTGGAGAGGAAATTTTAAGAGATTTTGAATAATAACATTTTAAAACTAAAGATTTATAACGTTATAGCAAATAAGTACCTAATATGGCCGCATCGTAGTCAGTGAAACCTGCGAAAATGTCAATTTTCGACACAAAAATCATTATTTTGCTAGCCAATAATTTTAACTGATAATTGATTTCAATACAAATTTTGAATTCACTTACGAGGAAAATGTATTTATTATGAGCGAAAATAATGAAGTGTATCAAGTTATACGTTTCAAAAATATTTGATTCAGCCGCTTTAAGCACAGTAGTTATGGCTGAGGTTCTATTATCGGTGATGCCTAGAATCCCAGCCAGCAAACCAAGAAACAATCAAAATGATTAAAACAATGAGATCTTATAATCTTGAGAAATATGTTAATTATATTATCTTGAGAAATATGTTAATTAAATAATGATAAAGAGTTTTATTTAATTGTAAAATTGGACGCCTTATTTTATCTCAACATTTTTTTTATACTTGACAAACAAAATATGGAGAGTAGCCGCAATTTGGAAAATTTGGACCAATTATTTCAGTTTTCCTGACTGAAATGGTCAAAGCTTTGGACCGCTTAATGCTAATGTCTCTTTTTGCGTGTTATTAATGCGTGCATTCCTAATAGTTTCGCATGTTATTGCATATTTTTAAAATTTTATTGATAGATAGCTAAATGTCTCGGGAATTTTTCAAGTGAATCAAAAAAATTTTGAACACACTTGAAAACCTGTTTATACTAATATAATTGTTTTAATAATAGCTTATTATTTTATTTACATAGTAAAAATTTCGGATCAAAATACGGTAGAAAGTACGACACTTGGAGTGCAGCATCCGTAAAATCCATGTTTACTGTAAAACTTTATATCTTAATTTTAACAGTAATATTTATTTAATTAGAGTGATTCAGTGATTTCTTCAGTAAATATTACTGTAAAAATTACGATGTATCGGACATTTTATTCCGTAAAATATTACAGTAAAAGTGGATTTCTCGGTAGAAAGTACTGGAAGCCTGAGTGCCGGTACTTTTTGACGCAATTTGATCCGGAATTTCTTACAGTGTAATAATGGTCAAAAAAAGTAATGAACTATGAGGAATACAAATTTTATATAATTTGAAAGTCTGTAATTTTAAATAGAAAAATATAAACGAAATTAATTTAATAGTGCTTGAGAAATCAAAACCTGAAAATATAACTCATTTTAAATTTTACAACATATCAATTCAACAGATTTCGTTTGTAAAGTTTGTTACGTTTAAACACTTAGTTTTATGCACACACATTTTAGATGGAACTAACCAGCATTTGCGTTACATAGAGAAGAAGATCACGATAGCCTCCTACTGTTAGCCTGACGGCAAAGGGACTCTAACCCATGAACCGTCTACCACTGAGGATATTTCACGTCAGTACTGTGGTTGTTTCAGGCCGGATGCGGATTTGCATCGACCAGCCATCTCTGGGACTTAAACCCGGTTCACCTCATTGGAAGGCGAATGCTCTATCCCTTGATCCATCTCGGCTCTTAAACTTAGTTTTTGATATATTTTATTTTATAACCTTCGTCAGACAGCCGACCCTCTTTTGGGTTTACAACTACTAATGTTCAACACCGTAGCCTTGTAATTTAGAACCAATCCAGAAGTCAAGGAAACTCCTGGGTCAGTACCCCCAGAGGTATGATTTGTTATGGGAACATGGAGGACTTTGTGACTCGACAGATTTAACTTGCATTAGTCACCATTTACTACTAGGGGATTAAACTCCGACGATTTGAACCTGGGCCCAGTGCCCTACCAACCAAGCTTTCCCGGCCCCTTAAACTTAGCTTTGTTTTATTCTATTTTATAACCGTCGTTGAACAGCCGACCCAATTTTATGGGTTTACGACTACTAATGTTCAACTTTGTAGCCTTGTAATTTTGAACCCAATACAGAAGACATTCGTATCCTGGATCGAGTATTAGGAGAAATTTGCCTTAGTGGAGGTGGAGATAACCAACACCTCCTAGAAAAGAGTAGGCCTCTGCACGGGTTACCATAAATATCCTTTAGTAGTCCAAACGTAATGACATATTTCGTATTTTCAACCACTGCGCAGCTTAGAAACCCGAACGTAATAACATCTTTCTTATTTTTCATCAACTGCGCAGTTAACTTCGTCACATCGGACTACTAATTTGATCCGTGCTGAGGCCTTCATTATTCTAGGAGGTGTTGAGATAACCCGCCTTTTGGTGGAGATAACCCGCCTTTGCGTTACATGCAGTGGAAGACCACGAGAACATCCCACGGTTAGCCTGACGGCAAGGGGACTCTAACCCATGATCCGTCTACAACTGAGGATATTTCACGACAGCACTGTGGTCGGTGTAAGCGGGATGCGGAATTCGTATCAACTGGGATTCGAACCCAGTTTGCCTCATTGGAAGGCGAACACTCTATCCCCTGAGCCATCGCGGCTCCTTAAACGTTTGTGAAAATCTCATGATTAGATAAAATTATAATATTTTTTTCTGGCATGCTGTTTCAGAGTTACAAAAAAACTTGTTAAATTTTCAATGCTCAGTTACCGTTGTAATCATCAGTGGTGCTATAGTGTTAGTCTTAATATGTTTTTCGATATTTTCAATTGTCACTTGATCAATGGGAAGCATTTCACTAATTCCAGCATTATTGATGAGCAAGTGTAGGCCTTCTTCGCCAACGTTCGCTTCGACGATCTGTCTGGCAATTTCAATTTCTTCGGGATCATTGACATCTAAATTAATTCAATAAAATACACAAATGAAAAATGCTAATTAACTACGATAACAACGTACTTAATTGAGGCAAATGCACGTAAACCATAAGTAGGTCTTAAAAAGTTTAAAACATTAAGTTTTTAGATTTTTACAATAAGCAAGAAATTAAACTGACGTTTTTCTTCTGAAGACAGAAACATGAACTTTCTGACAAATCAAATCTTAAAATTAGTTGAAGCAATAAAGAAAAAAGCAATGGAAATAAAAATAAAAATATGGCCACCGCAGCCGAAGTCTTCAGGGGGTACCAGCTCCAGAAGCCATAGAACAAAACCTTTTCTATTGAGAGAGCGGACAAATGTCAAAATTAGGTTTCTCAGTACCCCGAAGGTTTTGTAAAAGTCCAGGAAGAAATACAAGAAATACATAAAATCAAATCAGAAGAGAAATTTCAAACAAAATCTTGAGAATATAATACAAAAGTAAAAAAATAAAAACTCACAGCAAACTGGTCAAACAGCAATTTCACAAACTAACTAAATGTAAAATAAACATTTCAAGCTCCTAATTTTTAAGTTATTTTTTTCTGTAACTTTAATACTAATTTGTGCAATTAAATTTCAAAAATTTGGCTTCTTCGCAAATGTTTAGGATTAAAAAAATTTGCAATAACGTTGAAAGTTTTCAGGAGGCTGTGAATAATTTTTTGAATAATTTGAGTAATAATGATTTTCCTTATAATTATTGTAATGTTAATTTTTTGATTAGGAAAATGATTGAGGGATACTAGTTTATTGTTTCTTTTAACAGGGCGAAATTAAAGTCTTGACTGAGAAGCCCCAGTTAAGCATTATATTAATCTGTAACACAATCTTTCCTTTTAATATCCTTTTTTCCTACTGCGCATTTTAATAGAGGGCGTTGTTTTCTTTTACTTCAAATGTTTCTTCTATATTTAGTTTGTTTGTGAAATTGCTGTTTGACCAGTTTACTGCGAGTTCTTATTTTTTCACTTTTGTATTATATTCTCAAGATTTTGTTTGAAATTTCTCTTTTGATTTGATTTCATGTATTTCTTCCTGGACTTTTACAAAATCTTCGGGGTACTGAGAGAGCTAATTTTGACATTTGTCCGCTCTCTCAAAAGAAAAGATTTTGTTCTATGGTTTCCGGAGCTGGTACCCCCTGAAGACTTCGGCTTCGGTGGCCATATTTTTATTTTTATTTCCATTGTATTTCTCTTTATTGCTTCAATTATTCTTTCTTTTGGAAAATTCTGCTGCTTTTAAGCGCGTTTCTTTCAAAGAAAGTTCTGTTATTATAGAATTAGATATTTTGTATTCTTTTACTATCTTAAATTTAGATAACTTTTAAATGTAAAAAAGAAAAAAAATGGTGCAATAGTTAAAATAATAGTGCAAATAATTGTTCGTAAATGAATCTACAAAGGTCACCAAGTAAATAATTGTTAAAAATGAAGCCAAAGTAGCTAAATCGATTAAACACCTGTTACCTTTTTGAGAAAGTAAGGCCCACGTCAATAAACAAACCAAGACTGATTTTAAAATACGAATAAAATATGAAAAATCCGATTACCTTTGACTGT